>NW_019525288.1:369559-390501 GCF_002814215.2 Seriola lalandi dorsalis
TTTCCTGTCACTCTCCACTGTGCTGTCCATTAAAGGCATAAAAGCCCAAAAAAATATACTTTAAAAAAAGAAACTGATGAACAAATTTGTCGCGTCTTTGAATCAAGTTGCAGGAAATTTGCGTGTAATTGTGTCTTGGCATTCCACTTTGTGTGTCGTTGTGCCGCCTCTAAATTTCCCTTGCATCCTGTCGTAACACACTGTAAGAGATCTTTTAAATCATGTTCAAGATATTTTCATGTTTGTTCTACAAATTAGCACAATTCAGTAATCCATGAAGATAACAAAAAATTACAACACTTCTGTCATATTGTGCTAAATCTGTCTATATTTCCTTAATTTGTATATAGGTTTTCTTTTTCAATAGGCACTCTTATGCACTCTGACAATGACAAAAAAAATGATCTGTTGTTCTGCAGTACCCTGCAAAAGGCAGGATATCTAACAATGATTAAATTGTGGCTATTTAATGGTGCACAAAATTTCCAACAGTCTTTTTGAAACTAAAGGCTCCTTTGAACCTGCCAAAGCACTTTACAAATTAAATTATAAGGTGTTATGAACACACTAATTTACAGTCTGGGTGTCCTCATAAGACAATTAAGACATTTTGACAAAAAATGCAAAGCACCAGCTCACTTACTGGAAATTCTTGGAGCTTTCAACCATAATCCAAAGATTGTTTTGTCAATATTTTCATATATTTTTGCACAAAACATAATATTCATCTACACCTTAGTATTTCCTCACAAACCATTCCCTCACTAAATATGTCCTTGAATTCACTTGTTCTTGTCCATCTGGAATAGGAGTACACTCAGTGAGGACATCAAGAACCTTCACAGTAGCCTCAGTTTGAGTGCATGCTCATTCAACACGATGCTGCCTCTTCACATATCAGGCCTGAAATATTCCCATGTGTTGACCTGCTCAGTTCCTTTACCTGCGTCACTGAAGCCTAAGACAAGATGCTGATTGATTGCTTTCAGCAGGGGAGCAGTGATGAAAATATCTACAGTCCAGTGAAGAAAAAAAAGAAAAAAAGAAAGAGGCTACAAACACAGAACAAACACACACAGGCTCGTCTTTATAATGCATTTGGTTCAAAATTAAAATTTGCGCTACCTCAGTTGACCTAAGACAGGTTATAAAAAACTCCCTGTTACTTATTTATTTACTATTAAAGCTACAGGAAAATTGTGAATTCATAACTAAATGGCTGCTTTCTCATTGGTGGCCTTGCCACCTAGAAAAGTCATCGATAACTGTTAAATGCTTCCCTGCTGTTTCTCCACCTGAATTTTATCTTCATTTCCTGGTTCAAAACCTTGTTTCCGAACAGTTAGGAAATGTTGTGCCACAGATGAGGAACGTTTCTAAATATGGAAATCGACACTTCCCTGGATGTTGTCTATTATGTGTGATTGATTGATTGAGGTTATTAATCAGCTGGTTAGAACTGACAGACTGGTTGTCTTGTGTGTTGTACTGAACAATAGAAGCAAGTATGCGTAACAATAGGAATAATAATAAGAAAAATAATGATAATGATGATAATGATAATAAATAATTGTGAATTGATATTATGATTATTATAATGTGATTATTGCCTACTTATATTTTTCTAGCTGTAGTGGTATTGTTAAACAGCTTTTTGATATTGCTAAAATAATATCGTCTTCCTCTCACTGCCACACACATACAGTGAAAAACACAGACCTTGTTTGGCCCTTCATGGGGTAGTTGTGTTGATGCAAGTAACAGTCGACTCCTCTCGCACTTTTACTACTTGTATGTCATCGTCCAAGTTTTGCCCTTGCAACTTTAGCCACACAGATTTCTTTTCATGGGGTACCCTGTGGTCATACGTGGCCTTTTTTAAACAGTCAAGTAAATAGACCATAGAAATGTATTTGAATAGGTTACCCAGGTGTATTACTTTCAGATACATTTCTTTGTTTGTTGTTTTGTTTGTGTTGTGTCCACCCAAGGTTAGAAGCTCACTCTCTGTTCTTTGAAAAACACATTGTAAATAAATACCACAGTCAGTAACTACCAGCGTGGTGTTTTGGTGGCTCCTTGGGACTTGGGAAACATTGGGTTGTTCTCATGTTGTGCCTCGGTCCCGCCTACACGGGACATAACAGCGGGTTTTAGGCTGCGTTCAAATGAACTTCAGTCCTGCATGACAACACGCAGGCCCCTCAATCATTTGAATAGACCCAGTCTGTTGACGCAGCAGGGGGTACCAACACAGAGCACTCTGGCCGAAACAATGCAGGGTCATCCTGAGAAAAAGTTGAACCATGGTTAACTTTATTTGGCGAGGCACTATGTGTCATATATAGGCAGGAGCACATTCCTGGTGAATTACTTTGTAATATGAACATTGTATTTCCACAGTTTACCTCACTATTGTTGTCCATGAGTATTAGCCTTAGGATAGACAGACTACTATTAAAACACTCTTAAATGAGCCAAATGAAGACAGAGAACGTATGTGTAGAGGTAAATTATAACTTGACTTCATGTGCCAAAATTTTCAGACGCTACTATTCTGATGTGATTGCCAATGTTATTTAATTTGAAACCAATGCAGTCCATAATGCATACAAGCAGCTGATATGATATCTCATATTATATCAGCGTGTGTGACCCCCACATGCACACATGTAAATCCAATGTTTGCCTGACTTGACTTTTCAATAACACTTGGTGCCTTTTCTGATTTATAACATTTATTGTGGGCACAACTGCTGCAGTGCTTCAAGCCTGGGGACGTCATAGCAACAACAAGAATGGTAAAAAAAAAAACAGAGAATAGCAAAGCTCAACATGCAGGAGACAAATCCCATTGAAGACATGAATACGTGAATATGATGTGAATATCATTCAGGGAATGTAGGGTTACTTTTATTAGCTAATGTTTTTAAATATAATGGACACTAAAAGCTAATTCAAATTGTATTGAGATATTGAAACTCAACAGTTTGCACTGAGGTTATAGTTTCCTCCAGACATGGGAGTACAGAGGAGAGAGAAAATCCTCTAACCCTGTTGTGTGGATGCACTGCGTAGGATGCCAGGGTCTTTTACTCAGGCTTCCAATAATATTGGTTAATTGCTAGATTTCTCTAGCTTCTCTCAACTTGCATCACGAGTAGGCGTGGAAGAGTTTATAGCTGGGGTATATTGCTGCTGACAGAATACAGTGTTCTCATTCTCTCTCTCTCTTAATTGTCATTCCCTGCTCACAGGCACATTTCTCTGGCAGATTCCCTTGAGAGAGGTTTCCCCAGAATCTACGTAAAAGGATTCCTTCCCACGCCATGGTCTTAGGAACATCTCATTTTCATCCTCCTGCGCCTTGCTCATGCACACACATACTCCCTCTCACCCTGGCATTGTGTCCTCGTGTCTCCCTGTTCTCTCACGCTCATGTTTTCTTTTTTTTTCTCTCTCTCTTTCTCTCCACTTTTTAACTTCTCTGGGCTTCTCTCTACTTCCCGCCCCCCCCCTCACGTCTTATAGATCCTCCGTGGGAGGCAGCATCTCCCTCACACTGCAGGCGTGGGCCCTTACTCTGACAAATGACATGCAGAGCCCACCAGCTTTGCGTGGGGGGAGAAAAGCTTTAAGTTAAGAAGGAGGAATGGATTTGATTGGACGGCGAAACTCAGGGGCTGTATCTTGGCGAGCAGTATTTGATCGGGCTCAGGCAAGAAGTGAGAAACACAGGGAGAAGTGCAATACTATATCACACCTTCAGTATGTTTTAAGACATAATGACCACAAACACAACACTGCTCAAAATGGTCAAGCTGTCAACTGTGACAATAAAAACTTATGGTTAAACATTAACCATGATATAGAATAAACATTTGTCTAGACGGATTGTAGCTTTAAATTGTGTTTTGGTTTAGATGATCTTTTTCAATAAATCACTTACGAGTGGTCCTTGGCTAACCGCTCGGCCAGAGAAATTGCTGTAGGATCTCGGTCTAAGGCCAGGACTGTAACTTCAGGAACCATATTCAGTATCGCCTTGGTATGACCACCACCTCCAAATGTCATGTCCAGGACCACCTACATGCGAGAAAGCAAGAAAACAACACGTTTGTCTCACAACAGAACTATACATGATTCATCATCATCATATCATCAGAATGTCTGTTCTTCATTTGACAAGTCTGACAAGCGTCATTTTAAAATCACTTTTTTTTTTTCAATCTGAAAAAGCTGAAATTAATTTAAAACTGCGGATAGGCTAATACGTTTAAGGTAGACTTCGTCCTTATAAACTGAACTGATAGAGAAGGTTGTCTTTGTACTTGAAGAATGGAAGTGTAATGCTCATAATTCAAGAATAAATGTTGTTTGATTTCAGTTTTCCTTCCAAGGTGCCTTGCCAATTGTTTCTAAGCTAAAACTATGAAACATGAAATTCATATCTGGAGTGATAATAAAACAGATTTTTTAGCTCACTATACAATGTAAATTTTTAATCAACATATTATATATATGGCTTGAAATCCTGCATGAAAGGAAAACATTAAGGTTAAAAATCCTCTACAAGTTCTTTTTATATTGTCATTTTCTGCCCTTCGCATTTGAAAAGGCTGTGACAGATTGAACATTTATTGTGGGAACATTTCATATGGAAAAATCCACTAAAACCAGGTGACAGGGCATTTGTTTAATCATACCTTAAGTTACCTATGATGTCTTGCAAGTTCTGGCCAATGTCGACTATTTTCTTTGACTTATTTTGAAGTCCCACAGCAGTGTTCCTATATGCCAACTAAACCATCATTTATTCTCCCCTTCAGTAACCAAAACACCACAGAAATAAAGACTGGGGTCTCAAGATTGACACAGCTTCAACCTTCTCCAAGATTAAACATTTTTTTATTTCAGGATTGATATTTCAAATCAATTGAAGCTGTTGTAGTTAATATTTTTTATTTGAACAGTGAATCAAATGACTATGTGTAATGTGAAAGGTGCCAGTTGTACCCACAGAGAACTGACACCCATGTCTGCAGTTCCTCTCAGCTCTACGGAGCATTTTAACCTCTTCAGCTCATTGTTTTGGTTTTATGGCCAACGACTTTGCTGATCTTTGGTTGACTCCGTTTTCATAACTCTAATTTGATTATAATTCAATCTGGACTTAGGTATTAATCTCAACCTTTCCTACAAATTAAAACTTTCATGCTGATATTGCAATGTGTTACTCTGATCAATTATGTCAAAGTGATAATTATATGATTGATTAATCGATCACCTACTGAGCTGAATCTACAGATCCGGATGACTCTCATCTCATGATCAATTTAATTGTGAATTCATGCTCTAAACAGTTAAATCACTCAGTTTTAGTGGAGGTGCTCTTCATTTCAAGTGGAGCGTGAAACCATTATAATATGCTGCCTGTAAACTATCATACGCTATCTGTCAACTCTTATGCTTTCGGAGGGACACACTCATTTTCACCTAAAAATGCCACAAACAAAAAAAAGTAGCAAGTCTTTGATAAAATATGCAGTGAATCAGAAAGTGTGTCCAAACCTTTGACTGGTGCTGTGTGTGTATATGTCATATATATATATATATACATAAACACATTCATACATATATACTGTATATATACACACACATCATATATATGCATGTATAGCTAGCTAGGTATTCATGTACCTTACAAAGCCTTCCCTTATACTGTCAACCAGAAAGACAAGTATTAGACAAGCAGTGTATGAAAATGCGCCTAATCACCTTATTTTTTCATTATTAAAAAGTCCTGTCTTGTCTTGTAGTCTTCTAAAAATACAACTATAACACACACTGTGACACCGTGATAACAATGGTACTACTAACTGTGCCAATAACCCATCCTCTCAGTCTGAAAAATAAAAGATAAAATGTAAGGTGCCGTGGGAGAGCTGTTAGGTCAGAAAGATAAAAACAAATAATCTATGAATCTAAGAATCTAATGAATTTCCATATGAAAAATAACAATGTTTCTGCACTGCTGGTCCTTTCATGTGGTTGTGGTTTTGATGGTGGATGTTTCTGCATTTGGCTAAAGTGACTTTGGACAAGCACTGTGAGCGTCATATTTTTCAAAACGGAAATTAAAAGGTAATTATATAATTGGACAATATTTGCTTTTTACTTCCTTATTGAGAAAACTGTGAGCGTTATGAGCCATTGATTGCTCCAGAAAACATTTTGTTAATATATCCTAAAACAAATGTAACAATGCCATTGGATATCTCCTCAAGTAACTTTTTTTTTTAAAAATGTGTAAGTATCTACATCAGGATATTCTCATATGTGCATGTCAGTGTTACAGTGTGCAAGCACTTAGCTGTGAAACACAATTTATTAATCATATCATGAGGGGCAAGGAGTGGAAAATGTTTTATCAAGGAAATGTCAATGTTAGTCAGGTAGCTGTTAACTCAGCTGTATCCATGGCATAAGACTTGCAAAGCAGAAAACATCTCTTGTCCAGACATTTTTCCTTTTATATTTCTTGACTGCCACTGCTACAAAAAAAAAAAAAAAAAAAAAAAAAAAAAATCCCAGCCCTGCACTGACTGAACAGTCTGAGATTGTTTGAATAACTGGCTGGATCATGCTTTACTTTTTATTTTTTATATTTCTGCTCTGTGATTTATTATAATGTCAGCAAATGGTAGGGAACAGATGTAAAATGACACAAAAGGAAATGCCAGCTATTCCCCACAAAAACATTAAACCTGTCGATCGATAGTGACGTTGAAGGTGGGGTGTGTGCGTGCATGTGTGAGGGAAGAAGTGATCAATGGCGGTTCCCTCTCCTTTCCAGCGCACAGCAGCAGATGGGGAGGGGGTGTGGGCTAGTGGGATGAGTCACACGCATAATGAACTTGCCTGTTGTGCTATTCAATACAAAAAAGGAAAACGAAAACACAAACACAAACAACAAAGTAGGCTGGCTTTTATTGAAACAGTCGACACAAGCAACCAGGAGACAAACTGGTCCTCTACTGGAGTGTGCGACACTTGTCACAACAATCTTTTGTCACATCTTGAGGAAGCTTTGGCTAAAAGAACAAAGGTAAAGCCTATTTATTGCTCTGGTGCAAATGACAGCACAGGCTGCAAGCAGATGCTCAATATTCTTAGAGGTGGTTGGTTAGAAATATAAATATTGTATATTTATTCACATTTGTATCACTGCTGCACTGAGCACAGTCACTATCCATCTGTATGACGTTTAAAACTAGTTCCACCCCTTTCACTCACTCACACACACATACACACACCAGATAAACTAAGCTAAAAATTAAGTGCATGCAACCCAAAATTGAGAATTGGTGTTTGTGTTTACAAGGTCATTTATAAGGTAAATTGAAAATCTAGTTCTCTCACCCTGAGGGAAAACAAGCTTCTTCAAAAGCTTTGAATGCTGCGGTGAAAATCTTTCCTCTTTTTCAAAAAGCCTGCTACTTCTGCCACCAGATGGACAAAACAACTTCTTGAAAAGATTTTGTGATAATGGGTTTGGCATTTGCGATGATGATTGACACCAAACTTGGGAGTGAGTCATTCACATTGATATTTCATACAGAGGGGTGATAGCGAGGCTCTCACCTAGACCAGGCCTTCCCAGAGAAAGCAGCAGACTGGAATTAAGCCAGAACGCAACGTGGGTCATCTCAGTCTCTTAATGCAGAGATGATACTTAAAATAAAAGTAATTACTGTAGTCTTATGTTTTGTACTCTGTTTAGAGTGTGTAATATCTGCCTTTCCCAGCAGAGGGAATAGGAGAGTTAGGAGTGGTCCAAGTGGTGCAGTCCAACAGTGAAGCTGCAAGGTGCTATAATGCAGGACACTTCAGCACTCACCCAACAGCATTCTTAATGAGAGCTTTTCTTCCTTAAAGGAAAAAGGTAAATACATTATAGAATCTCATTTGATATGCTACATCAAAAACATGGGTAAGAGCATCTGTTTAGAAAGATTTCACAAACATGTATGATGTGGGACAAGCATAATTTTTGCATGAATGAGATTTTGCAAACATAATACAGCTCATATAACAGTAAATAATATCCTGGCCATATGGAAAAAGAGGCCTCATCTCAAGTCTTCTTATGGTTGAATTTATTAGGAAAAGGGGAACAGGAACCTGAGTGAAGTCTGAGTACTCACCTAAATCCTACTTGTGACTCCCCAGCCCAGGTCAGTTACAGTGGGGGATCTAAAATGTCATTGAGGGGAGTTTTTACAGATCTTGTTACACTAACACACAGACCATTAGGGAGACAGATACACAGGTACAGGATCGCTTTTCTTGTCGCGTCCGTTGCCATGGCAAGAGTGGAGGTAACCGGTTTGCATTTCTTTCTCTGTCACACAAAGTTCATGGCGAGATACAAGTGCGCACGAATTTGGCAGTTTAACAGCATGAGAGCCTGTTATGAACAGATGAAGGTGGAGGTTGTGATTATGGGAATGACATGTTTTATCGACTGCAGAGAGTAGTGAAGTGTGTACACACGTGGCCATCGCCTTTGTGGATTTGGCTGTGGATATGAAATCTCACACTTAAAACTGCTGCTATGCTCAAATTATATTATTATTTCATGATTATCTTACAATACATGTACTTTTTCCCCAACAAGCTTATGCCTGAACCACCTTATTACACCTTTGGTCTGTTTCTCTACATCTTTACATTAAAAAGGGTGTAAATGAGTTTCTCCTCTCTCTACTTTATTTAAACAAATGTAATAGGTGTGTGCATTGGTCCTGCAGATAGAAGGTGGAGGTGGGGGTGCACGAAACAGATGGCCAGTGAGAGCAGACAAACTCAAAAGGCATGAAAGCTTCCCGCAATTACTCTGTCAAGAGATTATGTTGATGGTGATCAGTGATGTCTGAGATGCACGCAGCCTAAATATAAAGTGTACTAAACACACTACCTGTGTGTCTGAGAGCAAGAGAGAGTGAGTGAATAAGTGAGTGAACAAGTGATACAGGAGCACAAAAATGTTGACAAAACTCTTTGCCAGAGGGCACCTTCCAAATGCCTCTCTGTATGTTAAACTAATCTCTCTTTTGTCAAAGGAATGCTGCAGAGTTACGACAAATACTTTCATTCCTCATCTATTCAGTGCTGTTTGCACTCTTTTGGCACGAGTTTGAATAAAGGCACTTGAGGAGGTATTTGGCCTAGGTTGGACAAGACACGTCTACACGCGTAACAACAGCATTCACTCATTTGCCTCCAAAAACACCCGTCTGAAGTATGTCTGATGTAGGTCATTTCTACTTCTCCTAGAAGATGAATGCGTACCAATCAGGAAAAGTTTTTTTCCTCAGACTTGCTTTTAGGATTTAGGGTTTAAAAACTGATACAATGAGACTAAAAACTCCAACCACAGAAAAGCATGTGGCTGTACGTATGCAATGTCCATTCGTCTGTCAGCCAGTCCCCTCTGTCCTCCTGTTGGTCCAACACTTTGGACCGCAGTTGGTCATGAATGGATAATTGCCATGAAATTTGGTGCTGATATTCATGCTCCCCAAGGGACAAATTCTAAATTTGGTCAATGTTATCTTGCAGGTGACATATGATTAAAAGTGTGCTGGTGCTAAGCAAAAAGAAAGTCAGGTGAAAAATCAAAAGAGCTGGCAGAAGATAAATATCAATTTCCTCAATTGTTTTGAAATATTTTGAGGTTAGGATTATTTTTTTACTCATTTGAATATAGTCATGAGTCAGAGCTACACATATAAGGCTGTAATATATATATGATTTATCACACTTGTTGCATGTCCTCATGGCTCTTAAGAAACTATCTGCCGCTTTTAAAGGGGTTGAGGGGCAATGATCTGATTAAATGCCATTGAAACCTGACTTAAGTCATCCTACAAGTTATGTAGTTATTGAACTTTTTGTGTCTTTTTTTTTTTTTTAAAACTCCTTTTTAAGATGTTGCCTATTGCACATTTAATGAGATTAGAGGAAAAAGATCATTGCTATGTTTATGTATGTTTTTTATCACTGTCAGTCACTGCACTGTTACCTGCACTGCACTGATTCACTCTGTTTGTTTTGCCAGAAACACACCTGGTAACATGTGCTCACAGGTATAACAAGGCTGACAAAGGTTAACGCTTCTGGAGATCAAACAAAATCAAATTGGGGCATGATGCTACATACAGGGCTACTATATAATCTTACTGACCTGTTCACACATGTTTCTGAGAAGTTCCCACTTAACTATTGCAATTAAT
Source organism: Seriola lalandi dorsalis (assembly GCF_002814215.2). Lineage (NCBI taxonomy): Eukaryota > Metazoa > Chordata > Actinopteri > Carangiformes > Carangidae > Seriola > Seriola lalandi. Next base: position 379,858 of record NW_019525288.1, read on the forward strand.
GATTCATTCAACAAGAACATACAAGACCCAAAAGGATGTCTTAAAATTTCTTATTTTGTCCTGCCAATTTTTTTTAACTATTGAGCTCTGAATAAAATGCAACAGTTAGAACTAATAATAATAATTAAAAAAAAAAAATCACATGAGACCGTCATAGCTTTCACCATTTCATTTTTGATTAATCAGCGCTAATCTCAATCTGATCAATCACAAAACACTGCTGTCATGATTTCGTAAAGGAAGCAACAGCAAGCTGCAACTGCAAGTCGAGCATCTTCCCCTGAGGAAAAAGTGACTTGGAAAGAAAGCAGCTGAAGAGTCAGAGACTAACAGAGAAGAGTAAATGTGTATCACTTACTGCATAGCCATATCCGTTGGGACAGTGTATACAGTATGCTGCAAAAAACAGCATCACTGAGTAATGCCCAGTATTAAAGTTTTGATGTACATAACTTCTAAAAAAAATAAAAAATAAAAATCTTCAACTGTGAAATGCTGGAGTTTCCTCACTGGCTTTCATTGTTGGTAAATTTGTTGTTGGAGTCACAGATACTGACTAGCCAGTCTTGGTTATACTTTTTAGCCAGTGATTTGTCCTTTTTTGTAGAGACATCCCTTTTGGATTGGCTGCAACAGAACATAGGCTATTGGTCTACAGATGTGTGGAGTTCTCAGTGTAGCAATAACTATCTAAACAATTTCAGGAAGCCGGAGAGTCTGTTTGTCATGGTGTGTCCTCACACCATATATAGCAAATTTCAGGCACAATCTGGGCTGTTATGAAACACACAGGCAAGGATAAGTGGATAAGTTCCTCCTGGTGTAACCCTTGCTTTAAAGTAATAAGATGTAACTTTTCCATATGAAAATGTCTAAAAATGACTAGACCTATGTTATATATTTTTTGAGTTGTATACTTACATTAACAGAAATGGTTCCAGCAATTCTGAAACCTAGAGAAATGCGTGATTTTAATCATGGTAAAGGTCCATTTCTTAATATTTGCTTCTGGTTGCCTGCCAGAGGCTCAAAACTTCTAATACAGTTTTAAGCCACTTTTTTAAGATACACTTTTTACACCATGGTCTTTTTCAACTTTAACCGAATTAAGGATTTTAGTCATCGGACGTCTGGATCTTAAGTTATCAGAGAAAAAGGCCATGCAAATGTTAGACAGCTCAGCTCCCAGCCCCTCCGAGATGTCCCATGTCCGTAGTGTGTCGGTCAATCACTGATATTTAAAGTGAAACTGCTTTATTCGTTTACCAGTTTTAAAACCATGGTCCGTTTGTTATGGAGAAGAGGATCCTCTCCAAATCATAAGGTCCGGGGAAACAATCGAGACAAATGTAAGCAGCCTCAGTTCCCAGCCCTTTCCTGATGTTCCATGTCAGCACCGGTGAAATACTGACTTTTAATGTGAAACTGCAGACAGACAGAAATGGTGGTGAAGATAAAAACTCCTATGATCCCTCGCTACCTCACGATGTAACCAAACGGTGTGTTTTGTTATTGTTTTTACTGAGAGACCCCTAGCAGCATAACTTTCATACTGGCATAGAAATTCAGGAAAGATTCATAAAGATTCAGCTTACTAACTGTATCTGAGGAAACAAATAAATCAATAGTGTAAAAAAAGTGCATAAGTAAAATATAGTTTAGGTCTACATAGACTGCACCAAGTACCTATGGTATGTCATATGTCAACTGCTTTTTTACAGTTCCTGCATGGTTATAAGACAAAGCACACAGTGCGATTGTAAACACCTGCATGTTGGATATCAAACAGGACAAAACACAATGTAAAGCATAACATAACATTTCCTGCTATACAAAAATTACAGGGGCAGAGGTAAAGAATGGAGAGATCTCCTCCACTGAGTCTGTTATTTTCCACCAAAAGGCATCTCTAGCAGTACAGGATAAAGGTTGTGTTAGGGTAGAGGAAAGTGTAGCTGGAGGTCTGATGAAGAAGTGAGAAAGAACACAGATCTGTGTAACTAGAAGTCCATGTTTGACAAAAATCCAAGAGAGAAAGAACCGAGAAGTGCAGATACTTCAATAAGACACTTGTACCAACTCACTCCCTGTCAGAAAGCACTGCAATGCAAATTCACAGGCCACCCACAGTTTACCGTTAACAAACACAAACACATTGTCTCTTTATTTACTGTAATAATCATGAATGTTCTACCTGAGTATGAGTGCATGACATGATTATGCTGCATATTTGCTGGTGCATGGGAGGAGGAAAAATAACCAGGAGCTGAAACCGCCATAAACTGAATTTAAATTGACCAGCTGGCAGCAGTGGATGCTTGAACAAAAGGCAAGAAATGCCAAATCTACTCCTTTAAACATCTTGCAAATATGAAAAAAAAATAGAAAAGATGTATTTTAATGGTATTCAAGCAAAGCTAGCTCTCACAGGGAGAAAGTGACATACTTGAGTAGTCGGGAAATCAAACCAATATTTATCATTGAGCCCTACATAACTATTTTTTTTCAATTAGTGCTTCTGTTTTTCCAGCAGGGGCAGGTTAACATCTGTCTGGAGGCTACAGGATGACAATCACTCTAGGGAGAAGTGAAAATGTAAATAATCTGAAAAAATATTATCAATAGATCTTCCAGCTTTCACCTCAGGTGGATCATTTTTACCATTTTGTACGTACTGTAAATGTGCAATGATCGCTGTCCAAGGTGCTGATCCTGGGACAGCGAGGGATGTGGGAGCTGTCAGAGGAGACTCAACATTGTCCCTCAGGTTAGGTAAACTGGTGACAAATTTTTTTTTTTCCTGTAGGTGTGAATACATCATTTTGCGTAGCTCAAACAGGCGGGGCCCTGTGGGAATGAGCACCACAACAGCGCACAACATTGTAGTGGGGTGGCAGCAGTAAACTCAGAGACAAATAGCAGCAAAACATATGAACATCAAACTATGGCTCCAAACGACTAAAGGAAATATGTTTTGTCATGTTGTGGGCGAACTGAACCTTAAATGCTCATCCCTAAACAATACAATAACACAAATACAACTAATTTTACAAAACCTCTAATACCACTGCTAATATTTTTTGCTGTGAATATATAGCAAACATACACTCAGTGGCAACTTTATTAGGTACACCTAACAATATAATGCAATTCGAATCTAATGCAATTCAACAATACTGTTTAATACTAGATCATAGTGAGAGCAGTTTCTAATTTTATTGTCCTTGCCATTTACATATAGGGGAACAGAATATCAGAAACATAAGGTAGTCCAGTACAACACCACCACTGACATTAAGATCCAATGTTAAAACACAATTGTTGGAATACACCACACTGTACATGGTGTATTTCCATGTGAGCCCAATTATATGAACGTCACATGCAGATGCAAACGTACTGGAGAAGTGTTGTCACCTTAAGCAGGTTTTAACAGTTAGCCACATCTTAAAGCCTATGAGTCATATAGTATATGGGTGACGTAATCATTTTTAAACGTTTTGACCTGACAAAGATCCAATGGGAATTTAACTATTTAAATACATTTGTCGCATGTAGTCAGTGGGTAGAAACAGCATTTCTACACCTGAACTACCTGATGGTGTTACTATGGTAGAGTGCTATGGCCAAAATTGTTATCACAACAAATATTTATTATCTTATCTATAATATTATATTATCAGTTGATTACAACAATTATTGTTCTCATTGTAATGTCCAGATGTGAAAACAAGTAAAATATTAGTGGCATAGTAGCGCAATCAGTCAAGAGATTTGAAACCTAAATACTGTATCACCTTATCACTAGTTCGGGTCACAGTCGTTGAAGTAGGGTGCCAAGCTAGAAGACCCAATGACTCCTAATTTAATGGATGGTTGGGTGGTTATTTGTCTTACTAGAATGACTGCATTTAAAACTATTGCTTTTACTCACCCTGTAGCATGGAGGAGGACATGAAGATATACTATGCCCCTTGAGTTTTTCCTAGATGCTACCAGTGCCATTAAAAACAACAGTCCCTGCCGAGCACCGTCCTTTACATGATGTGTTGCTCAGTTTTGGACTGATCTTAAATGCTTCATGTACAGATGCTGATATATGAAGCTTCATGTAATACTGTAATGTAATCTCCCCTCACTCTACTCACCTCAAATCAAACACCATAACGTCCTCAACCCCCTCACATATCCTTCCTTCCTTTAAATACTCTTTTTTTTCTCACCACCACTTTCACATAATTCATACCAGCTCTGCCTTTGCTCTACGGTTACATTTGTTATGTTTTTCAATAAAAATCTGACTGCAAAGAGGAAAACCCCAGTCCCCGTCCTCCTCTACATAAAGCTCATAAAGTCCATGTCAAGCATCCACCCACTCCAAGGAGTCCTGAGACTGGCTCTTACACCATGGTGGTGCTGAGGAGATCCCTGGAGTAACAGGGATAGCAGGCACTTGTATCTTCTCTGAAACTATAAGCCAATAACTCAATATTTACTGTACGTGGGCAATCCAAGACAACGATTAGTCTTTCTACCATATTTTATAGGCTGCTTGCATTCTGAAAAAGTAATCTAAAAGTAACTGAATTTAAAAAAAGAAGTTAATTTAGCTGCTCAGAGATCTGTTTTGATGAATTATTAGACTTCTTTTCTGTCAAAATTAAAACATAGCTCAAGTAGCAACTTTAAAGTCTATTCTGAAACATTACAAAATTTGTTCTTGTGTGTTTAAGTTGAAATTGGGGCCACTGCATGACCAAAACATCATGTATGCAGGGGATTATCATCTGCACTGCAAGGTAATCACATTATCGAGCATCCATCAGTGTACCAAAATGATGTTAATGGCATTTTTATTTACCTTGTGCATTCTAAACCTTTCCAAATAAAGTGATTTACAGGGGAAAGTAAAGCATTGTGGGGATCTGATTTGGAGGCAATGAGTGACAGCTGGGGAAGAACTGATTGGACACCGAAAGAAATGGAAAGGGAGGGACCTCTACTGTGTGCATGAGTCATCACTCTCCACCCCCACCCCCCCAGCCAAACTGTCTGTTTTTGTCTTGCAGGTTGGAGATTTACTGAGCTACATTTTCTCTGCTGGAAAGATTCATTTTCGCATAAAACTGAATGCAGACCGTAATAAGCAAATTATAGTGAGTAACATCATCAGTTAAATCTGCAGGATGAAGAATGAAGAATTACAACAAAAGGTCCGGGGACTGTTAAAAATGACTTTACAGTTAGTGCAAGATATTCTAAATATAATCTTTGTTTAACTATAACAATGTCTGTATTTAATGTTAATGTGTATTATAATAATTTTTACATCAGGAGGGTGCTGAATCTGGCAAAACATAGTTACACTGGATACAATTTAGACATGTTATTATAGCGGCATGTCTGGCTTCAACTATTAACTAACTAAATTAATAATACTGATTTAATACTGAAAAACTTATGAAAAATGACAAATACCTAATCCATAAAACAGATAAATCTGAATACTCAGCATAGTTGCTCCACAATATGCATCCTTATATTGGCAAAGACTACAGCCTCACTTTTGTGCTCTGTAGCTGTGTAAGACAGCGGTTCATGATAATCAAATTAATGTTTCCGTGTATTAAAACATGTCCGGAGGGGACTTTTACGAGTTTTTTGCTGCATGATAAATAAAAGCACATTACAATGAATTTATCCAGAAAAGCGTAATAAGGCAAAATAAAGCATTGCGAAGTTTAGGCAATTATAACTACTAGAATAAAGTAAGATTACTTTCACAGTTAAAAGAAACCAACGAGTTTGGGTAGGTGAGAAGATGCAAACCCTGGTCTCAATTCCTGAAGGAATTCTATATATTGCCCTATAACTCCCTATAACATTTTGCTGCCCTGTACGTCACTTTACCTCTAGCTTTAGCACTGAATGTAAACATAGGCTGTTCAAAGCAGTGTGAACTTCCAATGCTGTCTTTTTTCTTAAGAGGTCTGTCTCGAATGAAAATGGAAACTCCTTTTCAGTTTGGTTGTCTGACCACATATGCTGTTATTTTCACAAGGTTACAAATCATAGTTTTTAAAATACAAAATATAGACTGCTAACTTCCAGTAGGAAACGGCACAAACTGTGACAGAAATGCCAAAAGGCTATTTCTTTGTTTTAACAGGAAACAAGAAATAAGGTCAAATATGATGCGGTGGATCTATTCAAAATGATTACGTGCTTCATTGGTGCCTGCACTGAAAGATTTCTCTTAAGTGTGACATTACTGTCAATACAGTGCGACAAGGAAACAATGCAAACTATATAAAGCCCAAGAGAAAACAGACGTGAAACTGAAGAGAGGGGGTGGAATCATCTAACTATATTCACAAAATGTAAAGAAGCATCAGGAAAGATGGCTTTCTCTCCTGAAGGTGAATTTCATGGTACTAAAGGAAGACAAAAGAAGAACAGGGCCAAGTCCATTAGGGAGTGCAAAGAGGAGCCAACCTAAATGAAGGCCTCGTGGTGGGAGGCATGGTAATAGGGAAAAGACATCTAGAGGCATTTAAGAAGATGCTTCCAGTAGTTTGAAGACTGGGTTGACAATACAATATAAAATAAAAGGAACTAGGGAAAGGGGTGGGGGCAGTGGAGATCTGGGGGGAGGGGGTCGGCTCGGAGTGAAGCGTCGAGTGCAGCGTTATGAGCTGATTTTTGATTAAGTTACCCTGGGCCTTTCCATGACTGGGATTATGATCAGTCCATCAATGTTATTTTACTTACAGTACCTGTTAAAAAGAGGTGGAGGTAGTTTAGAGGCCACAGAGTGCAGCACATGTCAGTGCAGTTAAAGCTACAGAGAAGGCTAGACATACCGTAGTATTGTTTTATATTTTCCTTATTGATTGACTCAATGTCAATGGGTGGCCAAACTCATAGTATTAGTCTATTAATCAGGCAGAATTGCCATTTTGTTTCACTTCATTATCCATTCTGACACTGTGATCATGTTAGCAGTTTTCTGTTTATGAGGGAGAATTATCTTGCCCTAAAGTGATTGATGTCACTTTGAGTCAACACAGAAGCTGTGGTTGCTGGGAACAGATAACAAATGTCTTGTGAATCGAACTAATGTTGATTTGTGTTATTTCTATGGGTATTTTTGTGTGAATCTGTTACTGACTCTGGCACAGAAAGATGATGTTCCCATTCACTCCAACAAATTAAAGATTTGGGCAACAATTCATAGTTCTGCAACCAGGCTATGACAGTATTAATGTTCATTGTTGACCAATGTCAATTGTCTCACAGTCTATATGGTCAAACCAACCAACCAACCAACCACCAACCTACCAACCTACCCTAAGCTTAAGGTGCTGGAACAAAGGTCACACTTTGAGGTGCAATTCAGACAAATGACCATCAGCCAGCTCCATGTTTTCAATCTCTAACATCAGTGTTTTTAGCCTTTGGGGAGTAGTGATCATTCTCAGGAGCCTCAGGTTGCCTGGAGAGTATGTAAGTTGGTGTGAGGGCTGTATGTCAGCATCATGTTGCTGATAGGGTGAGGGTGAAATTTACTACATCTAGCACTGCTGTCAGTGTGCATATATTTTCTTCAGGTACTCATCAGCAAGAGGTGAATGTGTTATGTGAGCCAAAGCACATCTGGACTTTGACCCATTAAGTATAAGGGTGGTATGCTGGCAAGAAGATGAGGCAAGTCTCAAAGGTGTTAATGTGACAATTGATGCAATGGTCCCCAGAAAGACTTTCCCTAAAATGCCTGAGATGGGAGAAGACTGCGCCCACTGTATTCAAGAACCAAGGTACTTAGGAGATTATTTTAAGAATGGTGTTTGCATGCTGAGAGTGTATATAAAATCAACAAGCCCAAGCGGGGTCACTCTAACTGTGGAGGTAGACATGGTGTAGGAACAATGAGCGGGAAGCAAGGAAACTTCTGTTACTTGTTTAGGTCAGTAGTGTCATGTAGTGTCAAGCGGACACACTCTTCCCTGCCAAAGTATTCAAGAAATGGAGTAGGCAAGGAGTGGGAGCACCCCAGCTGAGAACAACAGAACTTCATCTGGATGCTACTGGGAATATAGATAATGTTGGTTACACAGATAAGGTCAGTGCAAATGACTTTTATCAGAAAAGGTCCAACAGCAGTTTCATAAAGATCATTTAGATACAGGAACATATGCTGAGGAGGAGCAGTAAGAAAGCATATATCGCACCTGCTTTAAATTACCTTCAGCTTAAATTGACCTAGTTTTATACTATTTCATCTACATCATCCTATCACCACACATCTTAGTGTTTACAATATGACAGTCTAATGGTAACAATCGTAAGTGTGGCTAGGTTTTACAGTAGAAAGTAGTGATATAGCAAAATGACAGCGCTGTTAAAACACAATTTCATGCAAGAGAGGAAGCATGTCTAACATGACAAACCATTTACTGCAGCAAGGTATAAAAATGCCCAAGTTAATGCTCAGGCATCAACTTCAGCTAGAAACAAGTGTAGAAATATTCACCTTGTACATGGCAATATAATTGCTTTCTTCTCTTTTGCTACTTCACAAAAAAGAAAAACCAAAATATCTGAGCATTTATGATAAATCAAAAGTGTAAATCTGCTGAAAATAAAGGTGTTTTTTGCTTTCAGCTTATATTCATAAGTCTCATACGATGAGACTATGAAGCCATTTGATAAATCCAGAGCCGATCAGAAAAATATTAATAAATTAAAACCATAGTCAGTAAATCTAAATGATACCTAAACCATAACAGTGATAAATAGTAATTGGACTAAATGATAAATGTTTTGTTATATAATTATCATTAATATATTTAAAAGAAACACCACTGAGATAATTCAGTTGGACCTCACGCAAACATCAATTGAAGATGTGTTGCAGGAATGAGTCATCTCAATCCAGCTGTATCTGATTAGCATACGCACTCACACACCAGGAACAAATGTAAATATTGCAATAAAACCTGCTGTAATAGTATCAATTCAGCATCGAGAATAGGTTCCAGTTTATTTTTACTACGTTTAGCAATATTGGATGCATGTGAGCATAGACTTATACAGTTTCAATAATTGTTATTAAATCTACATGCAAATATAGCTCTCAGTAATCGATGTTGTACCAGCACACTTTCCAGTTTACCCCTGTGCCATGCACTGTTATTTGATGTTATGTGGATGCTTCAGATGTAAAAAGGTTTCTCTCTCTCTTGCTCTCTCTCATATTCTCTGTCTCGCTCTGTCACACACACACACACGCACACAAGCACGCAGTCCACATTGTTATGGCAAAGTCAATCAAACATTAATAAAGGGCAACATTTGGGAAATTATTTACTTTTAGAGGAGCATTTATGCTTTATTGGACAATATACTCTACTGTAAGGTGTAAGATACAGCTTTGTAAGCACTGTAGCAAAATTGAATGGTGAGCAAATATAGTTTGGAGGGTGGGAGTGAGATTTACTTTAGCTAAACTATGATACACACCATCTGCTCAGGTAGATGCTCAGGAAAGCTTGCTTTATTTGTTTAAGTTGTTGTTCATGTGACCCTGAAGCTGAAGAATGTGTAAGATGAAAGGGCTAAAACAACTCTACAGGACAGCATGGTGAAGCACCCACAAAGGGGTTGTCTGCTCAGCAAGGCTGAACAATTTGGCGCTCTGTAGACTGAGGCACCCCATTTGGCTAATGAAGTCCCAGACTGTCTTCACACCACACCCCCACCCACCGCTCCACTATGAAATGTTCTACTCATGAAAGTAATGAGGCAGGGAGGGAGAAAGACTCTTCTGGCCACTGATAACCTCAGACTAAACTTGCAACCTTACGAGACAAGGGCCTAATATCTGGCCGTCAATCAGCCCCAGCATCCCTGGCCGGAGTGTTTAATTACAAGGATCAATTATTTACCAGCCTCCTCTTTCACTACTCAGTGCTCCCAAAAAAGGAGTGTAAAGAAAAAAAAGAAAAAACATTGGCAAGACCCAAGAAGAAGTTGTGTTGGAACATTTAGTATAGAGAAAACAGTAAGTTGCTTGTTCCTGATATTACAGATAATATTTATTTTGTGCCTTGTGTATAACACATGAGTTTGTCTGGACTTTTTAAAATATGACTGTACAACAACTTCAATAGGCTTAATATAAATAAAAGTTACTTTAAATCATATTTAACTTTCTACAATTACAATCACATTTTACTCTGATTAGAGAAACTGAAAATAGTAAATAAAAGATTACAGTAAATTCCTGAAATAAAATACATGTTCACTTACAACATGTATGTTCAGTACAAAACTAAAATCAAAATAAATAAAACTTCATTTATAAACTGCTTAACTTAACAATGTTACAAAGTTCTTTAACATCTTCAGGAAGCAACTACTGTGGCTCCTTGTACTTCATATATCTACTCCTAAAGCCATTTCTTGACTTCAGTTGCATGTTACAAACAGCAACTACAAGGCTTTTAACTAATTTGAAGAGACAAGCTCATATTACCCCTTTGCTTGTATTCAAAACAGCGCTTCATCTGGCTGAAGCCGGGAATATAAGTAAGAAAACACAGATAAAGTTAAAAAAAAAGGATATAAATAAGAAAACATCTC
>NW_019525288.1:390521-392286 GCF_002814215.2 Seriola lalandi dorsalis
GCGCCCCATGTGTAGAGGCTACAGTCCTCGCTGCAGTCGACCCCGGTTCGAATCCCGCATCGGACGGCCTTTCACTGCATGTCATTCCCCCTCTCTCTCTGCCTCCCCGTTTCCTGTCACTCTCCACTGTGCTGTCCATTAAAGGCATAAAAGCCCAAAAAAATATACTTTAAAAAAAGAAACTGATGAACAAATTTGTCGCGTCTTTGAATCAAGTTGCAGGAAATTTGCGTGTAATTGTGTCTTGGCATTCCACTTTGTGTGTCGTTGTGCCGCCTCTAAATTTCCCTTGCATCCTGTCGTAACACACTGTAAGAGATCTTTTAAATCATCTTTTAAATCATGTTCAAGATATTTTCATGTTTGTTCTACAAATTAGCACAATTCAGTAATCCATGAAGATAACAAAAAATTACAACACTTCTGTCATATTGTGCTAAATCTGTCTATATTTCCTTAATTTGTATATAGGTTTTCTTTTTCAATAGGCACTCTTATGCACTCTGACAATGACAAAAAAAATGATCTGTTGTTCTGCAGTACCCTGCAAAAGGCAGGATATCTAACAATGATTAAATTGTGGCTATTTAATGGTGCACAAAATTTCCAACAGTCTTTTTGAAACTAAAGGCTCCTTTGAACCTGCCAAAGCACTTTACAAATTAAATTATAAGGTGTTATGAACACACTAATTTACAGTCTGGGTGTCCTCATAAGACAATTAAGACATTTTGACAAAAAATGCAAAGCACCAGCTCACTTACTGGAAATTCTTGGAGCTTTCAACCATAATCCAAAGATTGTTTTGTCAATATTTTCATATATTTTTGCACAAAACATAATATTCATCTACACCTTAGTATTTCCTCACAAACCATTCCCTCACTAAATATGTCCTTGAATTCACTTGTTCTTGTCCATCTGGAATAGGAGTACACTCAGTGAGGACATCAAGAACCTTCACAGTAGCCTCAGTTTGAGTGCATGCTCATTCAACACGATGCTGCCTCTTCACATATCAGGCCTGAAATATTCCCATGTGTTGACCTGCTCAGTTCCTTTACCTGCGTCACTGAAGCCTAAGACAAGATGCTGATTGATTGCTTTCAGCAGGGGAGCAGTGATGAAAATATCTACAGTCCAGTGAAGAAAAAAAAGAAAAAAAGAAAGAGGCTACAAACACAGAACAAACACACACAGGCTCGTCTTTATAATGCATTTGGTTCAAAATTAAAATTTGCGCTACCTCAGTTGACCTAAGACAGGTTATAAAAAACTCCCTGTTACTTATTTATTTACTATTAAAGCTACAGGAAAATTGTGAATTCATAACTAAATGGCTGCTTTCTCATTGGTGGCCTTGCCACCTAGAAAAGTCATCGATAACTGTTAAATGCTTCCCTGCTGTTTCTCCACCTGAATTTTATCTTCATTTCCTGGTTCAAAACCTTGTTTCCGAACAGTTAGGAAATGTTGTGCCACAGATGAGGAACGTTTCTAAATATGGAAATCGACACTTCCCTGGATGTTGTCTATTATGTGTGATTGATTGATTGAGGTTATTAATCAGCTGGTTAGAACTGACAGACTGGTTGTCTTGTGTGTTGTACTGAACAATAGAAGCAAGTATGCGTAACAATAGGAATAATAATAAGAAAAATAATGATAATGATGATAATGATAATAAATAATTGTGAATTGATATTATGATTATTATAATGTGATTATTGCCTACTTATATTTTTCTAGCTGTAGTGGTATTGTT
>NW_019525288.1:392380-436139 GCF_002814215.2 Seriola lalandi dorsalis
ATATATTCCACAAAAACACCTGAGCGCTTAGTCTTCACATTTAATGTAAAAATGAGAGATTAAACAGATGGTAACTGATTAAGTACTTCATGTGAGACTACCTCACACTACCTTTAAACAAAAACCAAAAAAACGTTGAGAAGTAGCAGCTGGTGGAGTGTTTTGTGGTCATCTATCCATAGAACAGAGTGCCACTTCATGTGTCCAAATTACAGCCAGCCAAATAACCCAAATAACTGGGGAAGTGAAAAATGCAGCACTCAACTTAGTCTGCTGTGGTTCAGGGCCTTAACAAGATACAACACCTGTGATTTGTGGGTTGCCTGTTTTGCTGTATTTTTGTGCTAGATTTCAATTGTCATCATGAGTCTAGCCTGGTTCACGCTATTTATGGTGTGCAAGCTCCACATTGGCGACCATCTGCTTTCTACATGAGCTGGCATTAATGCTTCTGTTACTTTCATGATGACCCCAGACTGAAAATTATAGTGCTTTGGTAGTCTTAAGAACAATTTACACTTTTTGAGTTCTTAACTGTTCTGTTGTTGCCTTTAGATTTGCTTAGTAAAGAGTTAAGTGAATCAGTATTTAAGAGGTCACATTTTATATGCATTTGAACACAGAAACAGAAACTACACAAAGAAACCAATACTGACTGAACAGGATGTAATGTGTATGTGGAAATTTCTAAGACTGGCCCAGTGCCATTAGTGATGCTTGCATTTCAGAACCTAATTATTCTGTGTGTAGGCAAAAAAAAAGAAAAAGAAAAAAAAAAGTTTTACTTGACTTATAAATTATAAAACTATGTCATTCATTCAACATCAGTACTAACATATCTTCAAATCTATATTTAATTAACTGAAAAAATTAAATCTCCTTTGGCATCAGCAAATGACAAAGATATACCTTTATGCATCGCCTGAGATAAAAAAAAAAAAAAAATACAACCTATAATATGTATCCGTCTAACCAATATTTGTTATCTGTCTTAACCTGCTCAAAAGAAATTTGTTGAGGGTTGAAAGACTCTGATATTGATCCAAAAAAGTAGGTTTCACACTTATGGCCTTATTAATTCCACAAGGGGGAGCGTGTTGGGACTGAAATGTAAGAGTAGGCAGCTCGTTTCTCCTAAAGCAGCACAGGGTTTCTCCCCTGGACTCTCAGCTGATGGCTCATTAATCTGTTCTAGAGGAGGTCCCCTACGCAAGAAGTCTGCGCCAGTAGAGGACTCCTCATGCTTCGTCTTTTCAGCACAACTGTTTAACTGAACTATAAGTATTACTGTGTTAAGGAGGAGGTTTCACATGAAAGTATTATACCAAAGAAAAAGAAGAAAGAAAAAGTAAGAAAGAAAGAAAGAAAGAAAAAACATAGCAGCAAAGTTTAAAACCCCCATTTTTTAATATTAAAACTGAACTCAGTGATTTGGGTCAGGTTCTGCCAGTTCCACTGAGCATCAACACCACACTGTGCAGCTCTACACAGCTTTCAGCTCATTGTCTTGGTTTGGTAGTTGAGTCCCTCCAGCTCTCACTGACCTCCTTAGATAAAAAGGGAGTCACTCCCAACTCACAAGTGCAAACATCTATATCTGGACAATTTAAATAATAAATTCTACAAAAGAAAAACTACAGTTTACTACAACTTGGGTTTTATTTTTGTAGCTCACTTTTAACCTTGTACCACTACTCACAAAAGTAAACTGTGATGGATGTTTACAATGGAAAGTTTAGGTATTCATTTTACAATTCAATTCATTTTTCTCTCCCAACTAAGTTCAGCTAACCTGGGCTGTGTTACCTACCAGTGTTAATTTTGTCAATGTAAACTGTGATGAAAAATATTCTTTGACAATCATTTTCAACTACAAACATTTGACCAAATCCAGATAAAAATAACAATTGAAAACTATTTAGTCAAAATATCTTTTGCCAATAAGAACTAGACAATAATGTGACAGAAAGATGAATGGACAAATTAACTAATTGCTGTTTCAATGTAAAACTTCATTCAACAACGTGCATGCATCAACAGAGCCACACACTGTAGCCTGGCTCTTGGTTGGTAAAACGGTGTCCTCCAATGCCCAAAATTAAGAAGCATTTTGCATCAGCAGCATTATATCCCTTTCCGCAGTGTTGTGCTGATGGTCGTTCTTCGGTGACACTCATGGATTAAATTTGTCTATAATCCACACGGTTAAACAAGAACCAGTGACAAAAAACCTGGGACAAACTGCTAAACATGCACATCAGCATGCCATTTATAAAGAGTTAAGCTGACTTAACATTATCAAGTGCTGTGGAGGTGGATGTAATATTAACTTAATTTTCAGTTGGCTATCTTTCATGTTGCTATCAGAAGGGATTAGTAAATTTGAGGACCAGCGTTAATGTCAATGTTCAACCATCTAAATGTTCCTCAAGATGTTCCCTAAAGAAATATCACTACGTGATCTGACGTTTTAGCCTTTAAGCAATGAAAAGTATTCTAGTGAAAAATTGAGTCAATCAGCTTCTGAATGATTTGTTGCTCTGATGTAAAGAGCACAGGCAGCAACAGCAATGCTAAATACTACAGAGAATCCAAAGGCATTATATGGTACTAGTATCAACAGCATTCAACACTGTGGTGTCAACACATTGTCTTGACACCACTAGAATGTTAACTTAATTAAAAATGTAGGCATCATATTGTTGTATATATAATTGATCTGTGAGACATAAAAATAAATAATCTGGGGACCATGAAAATAAATACCATATTTCTTGGATATCTGGCAGGTAGTTGCACAGATATCTTGCTTGAGAGAACAGAGAGAAGGACAGTCAGCAAATAAGGGCTCTAGAACCAGGCTACTAAATTGCAGTAAAGTCTTTACAATTCTTAATGGTCTGACACGGTTTCACCTGCAGTAGAAACAATGAGTGTCCTAATGAGAATTCATGGTTTCTCATTAGGACCGTACCATCCCACAAACTGTCACAACCAATAAAAGTCAAATTACTTGAATACATACCTCAAAATGAAGAAAAGCTCTTTTTCATTTTGTAACCTTGTGTCCCAGGGTGTCTCGTCTCACACTCTTTCTTTATGCTCAATGTGTCAAAACCTACATTTACTAGTGAATCAAAAACCATGCCTTATCTTTTCTACAATGGAGTACATGAAAAAATACATGTAGGCTTATTAAGAATGTGATCTTCGTTTTAGTCTTTAGCCAACCCCAACAACCGTATAAAATCACCAATAGGGGGGCCTGAGTGTCTGTACCAATTGTAATGGCTATATATCCAATAAATGTTGAGACATTTCACTCAAAACCGCAAATGTCACCTCACACTAGAGGACTCTGCACAAACTTTTGTGCCAATCAATCTCGTAGATGTTGCGCTATTTGACAGAATAAGATAAAACTTTGAACTGCTGGTGCTGCTGCTAGATAAAAAGTCAGGGCATCACCAAAGCCATCAGGAATCATCCTGAGGGGAACATGAATGTCTGCAAAAAAATTAATGGTAATCCCCTGTCGTTTACATATTTCAGTCTGGGCAAAAGTACTTGACCAAGTGAACAATATTACCATTTCCTAGAACATCTCAGGTAGTGTGGCTATAAGGAAAAAAAGGAGGAAAACCATTGCATTGGACCTTTAAGTCAGTTAGTGGTGAGCTGCGTCCTTCTTTGTTAATTTAATGTACGCTTTCAGTGGAGAAATATGACAAACTATGAAGCCAGATCCAACAAGCATGATGGCCATTTGGAAAACTGTGAAAATATTGTGTAGGCAACCAGTGCAAATTAGCTACCTGCATACAAATTTACAGCCAGATGTCCTGTGTGGGAGGCAGCAGGGCACTGAAAGGCTCCATTTACACACTTTGGTTTAACTGCAGTATTTGCTCTGACACTCATCATTGCTTAAGTACTCCATTCATACATACTCTGCTTCAGCTGACAAGAGCAATTGCATATTGGTGATTATTTTACAATAGCCATTCATATTCTTAAACTCACTGCCCTCAGTGATTTCACTGGATATTTGCCAAATATTAACGGTAAGTTTTCCTCCTAACAGCAACAGATCTGCTAGTGGCACCATTATTTAACCACCACAAATTTAATAGCTTAAATGGCAACTCTGTCAAAGAGGTATCTCAGAATTCAGATTTCCGATTGCCTGACTGACTTGACCTGGCTTGTAATGTTGATGTGGTTATAACATAACCAGTGAAACTGCAACATTACATATGTGTCATCATATAAATAAATAAATTAACAGACATCTGCACTGAAGCAACATCTAAGACATGACTTCTGAATGTAACCATGTCACATTTCCACAGAACGTCACACTAAGTGAGGTCTACAGCACGTACTGTACAAAAAAAACAAAAATCTATCAAACTGTTTTTAATAGCATCTGATTGGCAAGCTGTCTTGGGACAGTTGGCAAATGGGCGGGCAGCGGAGGAGTTTAGAGGTGCTAAAGTTCAGGCAGGAGCGACGCAGCACCCTGTGTCCTGCCAACAGCCTTACAGTGGCGCAATTCCTGACTAAGTTGTTGACCCATGGCCCCCACCTGCCTTGACCATGCATTATATAGGGGGGGCATCACTTCCCCCCCTATGCTGCCTGCCACACCAGAAGGCTTTTGACTCATGCCCATCTGTCCTGATAGTACATACATTAAGTGAAAGCCAAGATACTGGCACTCTGTCCAATTCATGTGTGTTTTTATAACAAGTCGTTATATAGTGTGTGAACAGAATTTTTACCTTAGCAACAAACATCTCAGTAAAGAGAATAAGTATTGGAGAAGCTGTAATTTCTAACAGTTATATTCAGATTGCAATTCGATACTACTGAGGTGTTATAATGCACAATTTGGAAAACGAGTTCTTAACATTGGTGTTATGTAATTATTTTCCAATTCAAAACCAATCAGTATATTTGTTACAAAACTAATATAACAGCTCTGCAATAAATCTCATCTTTGTGAAGATTTTAACATGAATTGTTATT
This sequence comes from Seriola lalandi dorsalis, assembly GCF_002814215.2. Lineage (NCBI taxonomy): Eukaryota > Metazoa > Chordata > Actinopteri > Carangiformes > Carangidae > Seriola > Seriola lalandi. The sequence goes on from NW_019525288.1 coordinate 397,412, forward strand.
GATGCTGTCAGGGAGGTGTTAATTCAACTGTGCTGTACTTTTTGGGACTGTAGTTAGTAGTGGTGTTGTAAAAACTGTATGACACTGATAGGTGTTTCAAACGTTCTGACACATTAGAGGGACAGAATATAAGAAACACCTCCCAGTATGAGTTTGCATGCCTATGCCATTACTATAGCAACCAAGGCAGACTGGATAACAATGCCTGAAAATACAAATACAACCTAATCACCTGCAAATATCAGTGTGGACAGACCTAGAGATTCATTTTAGTTGCATATCAGACTTGCTGTCTGAACATATTCAAGGAACTTTTTGATGTGGAAATATGTCAGGGGTTGCACACATTCTATTGTCAATAGTGGTAAGAATAGGAGGTAAAATTACACAACTCCTTTTGTTTTAATACTTTTGCATGACATCCATTTAGTGTCAGTGAATCTTTGACATATTTAAAAAAAAAAAAAAAAAAATTAAACAAACAGGCATTCACTTTCTACAGGACATCAGAAAAGCAGCACAAATAGCAAAGATACAAACTCACCTGACCAGGTTGGATGTCTAAGTATTGAAGCACCTCTTTGAGCATGACAGGCGTGTGAGGAGGTTTTTCAGTTGAAACAGATGACAGTGCTTCAGATCTTTCCCAGGGACCAGGACCAGGGGATGCACCAACTGTAGAAGTGTGCAGGCCTAACTTCCATGACTGCCATGCTCTCCACACAGCCAGATTGGTTTTCCGTAACATTGGGTTGGAGCGCAGAGACATGTGGAAAATCATGATCCTTAAAGTGATCTATGTAGAAAATAAGAGCAAAGCTATTAAGTGTTTAAGCCAATTAAGAAGAGCAGGGTTTGTAATGCAGTTGAATATCAGTATTTTGAAAGCTTAAGTAAGATGGTGCTGGAGTTATGGACTGCAGGCGACAGGTTATTACCGATTTTAAAATAACCGACTATAGGTTTTTGTAGTTACTATGCTATTATCCGGAATAGTTTCCAAGAATATATACCAAATGGTTACATAAAGTGCTACTATATAAAAACTATGTATAATGCAAATGATTTTGGACTGATTAAGCATCCATCCATTCCAACACTGGATGCCCAGCCAAAACAAGGGGACATCACTTAACATTTCAGGCCAGTTGAAAACACTGGCTGATTGGTTGAACATTTTAGCATTTTACATAAACAATACTGCCTGCACCAGGCACCAAAGTGAGCTACATGGTTAAAAAGGTATCCAGGTGTTTCCTGGCAACAGGATGTATTGAAAATTATAGCCCAGTTAGTGATGTATGATTCTAATAAAACAGAAATATGTTCAGGAGCTGAAGGCATTCGAACAATTTGCACATGGCATTGGTTAACGCAATGCAAATGTTCAATGGCAGCAAAGAATTACACAGTACTTGAAGAGGTGAAAATACAAATACTGAGTGACAATGCATGATTGCAGTCAGATTGAGGGCAATACCTGCAGTAGAGGAATCAAAATCAAATTTACTGTAAATTTAGTATCACTTATGAATCATTTTGTGATTATTTGAATCATGTTATAGCCTATTGCCAAAAGAATGGACCATCACAACATGAAGGAGGTTTTGTCTAAAAACATATAAGTATTTTAAACAGCCCATCCCCTCTCTAGTTGGGTGAAAGGAGGTGAATCATTCCAAGGATAATAGGGACATTATTATTTAATTCAAGGAGGAGGTATTTTTACAAGGGCCCTCTCTTATTATTGCAATGGCTACTTAGCTGCTAGCCAGAAAGCTAGGAGCAGGTAGGTCACAGTCGCATAGCATTACAGCCCTGGGTTGGTGGTAGCTGTTAAAAGATCATTTCATTTAACCAAACGTCTGTCGTCAAGTAATGTTATCCTGCTATTCTGAAACAAAAGCACTGTTTTGCTGTGAAGCAGATTAGCCAACCTACCTTGCTATGAATAAGAGAGCTAGCATGGGGCAAGTGTGCATGAGTGGTTGGGGATTACAGACGTAGGGTTACACGTGTACACGCTAAGCACAAAAAGTTTTACAGAGGTGTTTGGTTTATCTCGGCTTTTAACGATACCTTTGTTAACCTTGATCACAAAAGTGTGTACTAGCTGCAATGGTGTTTAGACGAGCAGTGGCTGAGCATTTCAAACCTGATATGTTGGATGACGCCACGCAGTTAGCTTCACAAATTGTCAACGAATAAATAAACATGTGCGCAACAGTACACTCAGTTTATTATATTTAAAAATATTTCTCCCGAGTGAACTGTGTGTACGCCACAGGCAAGTTAACTGTAGCTTACCGTAGTAGACCGCTGAGTAGCTCCACCTCCGGCACCAGCATGCTCACTGCGTCACGCCGGTCCGCCCCTTGACCAGCGGCTCACATCCAATACGCTGCGACAGAGGAAGAAGGCTTGTTTTTGAAATTATTGGCGCTTGTCGTGCTAGCTATGAACATTTATAAGCTTGGCTAGCAAATTTATTTTCCTAACACGAACGACTTGTTTCTCATTGGAAAACGTTACCGTGCTAATGAACCGAAAAACGACGGTTACTGACTAAAAGGTAAGACATAATAATAATCCCCACAACGTGTAACCGACATGAAGACGCTAACTTACCGTTGGAAATTGTGTGAGAGCTAGCTAGCAGGCGTTAGCCAACCCTGCCAAGTTAACCCCTTCACATTTCCCTTAAAGCTTTAAGATTGTTATTTTTTCTTTTGTCTTCTTTTTTAAACCATTTGACAGCTTTCTATAACGTGTCAGCTTCGTCTAGGTCTTCACTGAAGCGACAGTAGACATTCAAACCTCAGACACCGTTTCAATTAATATGCTAACTTTCTTTTTCTTTGTTTTATTCACATTTCCTCAAAACACAGTCTGGCATAGTTGGTATGTTTGAAAACTAAAGTATTTTGACAAAAGTTTATAATACAGTTGTGTGAGCTACAGCATTGTTAAGCTGCATAACATGAGTTTGTAGTGATTGCCAGACCGGCAGGGTTGGCTTCATATTCAATCCTTTCACCTTTTAAAAGCGTCATATTGCAACATGTGACTCAATTCATATATTTACCGTCTGCTAATATGGTAAACTGCACCTAACTAACAGTAAAACAATAACTTGTATCTAACCTCTATCGTGACTTGAGAGGTACTAGTCCTTAACTGTTAGACAAGATGTATAATGTCATTATTAAGCCTCGTTGTTTAAACGTAACGGTAGATTTGCTTATCTGATTTTAAAAGGAGAGAAACTGACTCCCAGCCACTGTAACGTTTGTCCATTCGTTTTCTTGTAATCAGCAGAAAAGAAGCATGGAAATCATAGTTATCTATGCAGTGATAGGGAAGAACACACAAACATGGCACACCCAGTCTGAACATGTGTGATTTGTGTACACTTAGTTGCCAGTTTATTAGGTACACCTGGCACAAACAAATGCTCTTTTATACAACAGAACAAAAATAATACGCAAACCACTTTTTACCAAAGACAAAATATTTTATGACATATATTAGAAGATTGTGTGTGTCACAATACAAAACAAAATAATCAACATTGTACTAGGATTTATTGCAGGACTGTTGTATTAAAATACATCTCCCACCCCTCATAGAGGACATTTGTGGTTTACAGTAATGTAATGCTGACCTGCACTAACAAAATTTTTGAAACCATGCCCTACACAACCTGTAAAACAGCGAAACGTGCCTGCTTGGTTATGTGATGTGTTGAGATTTTGTTATTACCTGCAATGTCATTAAGGAGAAGCTGAGACAAACCTTTCAGGGAGGCGAATTAGTGACTTAAGTTATTCAAGTCAATTTTAATACACCTGTCTCCTGTCCATTTTCCCCAGTTCCTCTCTTGGTTTGAGTGATTTAATCAGGATTAAACATTACATTGGTGTTTTCATTTTATAATGTGGGAAATGCAGTTAACCCTATTCTTTTGTTTTGCAGCAACACGTCAGTTGATGCAGGGTGACCACAATGGCAAGTAATGTGTGCAGCCATGTAAAGGTGGTTGTTCGAGTGAGGCCAACCAATGACAGGGAGAAGCGTGAAAACTGTCGAAATGTGGTCCAGGTTGTTGATAACCACATGCTCATATTTGACCCCAAAGAAGAGGACATGTCATGTTTTGGGTCACAAAGAGTACGAAACAGAAACATCAACAAAAGGGCTAACAAAGATCTCAAGTTTGTTTTCGACCATGTTTTCAATGAGAACTCTACCCAAGTTGACATCTTTGAGAACACCACTAAAGTTGTGTTGGATGGTGTGATGAATGGATTTAACTGCACAGGTAACATGAATATATGCAAGCAGTGTGTTAAAACTAGAAATATAAAAAAACTATATAGAAGTTTTGCCTTCCCTCGCAATTTTCTGCAGATTCGACAGAAAGGAGAGATGATGTGACACTTAATTTTCTGCATTTATTGTTTGTTGCGCCTTTCCAGTGACCGAGCTTTGACTGTATACAGTCACTAGCTTCACAACAAAAGCAGCTACTCTGCCTGACTGTGGTGGTTGAAGCTGTGGCTGTGATATGGTTATTGCTCGTAGTACAGCTGTATTTGTGGTTGTATTGCTGGTGCTAAGGATAAGGCTACGTAGCTGTACTGTACTTTACCCTCTTTACTGCTACTATTAACATCAGCAACGAAAGCATTGTTGAGCCACATGGGATTTGAACACATGGTGCTTCTATCACACATGATAGATGTTTTACCAATACACCACAGGAGTTAAAGAACATAGCAGCTTCATTACAGTCTTCAGCCACCACAACTATGTCAGTTCAGTGAATACAAACAACTCCTAGCGACAACAGCAGCCAGTTATAGATCTAGGTTAACTAGCTCTGTAGCTCTGCTAGTTATCTATCTCACTCAAATTTAGCTTACCATTATTGATATAAATGGTCCATCATAAAGGTAGGATTTATTGCAGGACTGTTGTATTACCCCTCATTAGTTTTAGCTTCCTCATAAACTTGCAACTGAGAGTATAGTGGACACAAAATGTTTACCACTTAGCTTATCTTGATTGAATTGTACTGTGTATACAAAATTTTTTGAATTGTATTTGTTTCATTGGTGTGAGTTTAAAGCTTGTCATTTTGATGGGGTTGAGACCGTATTACATAATGTAAGCCCACTGTCAAATCTAGGCTGATCAGAACATAATTCTAATCAATTAAGCTCATTTAAGCATGATAAGCACAGCTTTTCTGGGCCCCATTTCAAAAGGTATATTTGATGCTTTCATTTTGTCATATTCCAAGTTTTCACATTAGAGTTTGTGGTTGTGTTGTATCCAAAGCTTGTTTAAAGTTTAATGTTGCGATAAGCGTTCATATAATACAGTGTATATGCTTTACTTTAAAGAGATGTCATTCAGTTGTTTTTGATTAAATTGTTTTTCAATTGCAGTGTTTGCTTACGGTGCTACCGGAGCAGGCAAGACACATACAATGTTAGGTTCACAAGATGACCCCGGGGTCATGTATCGTACCATGAAAGAGTTGTTCAAACGCATGGATGATGCCAAGGAGGAGAAGGTGTTTACTGTTGCATTCTCATATCTTGAGGTGAATATTTTACTTTTTTATTGTTTTTTTTGTTTTGTTTTTTTTTTCAGTTTGTTTTCTTGTTGTCATCTGTATTAGTGCATAACCTGTGCATTTTTGTGTTAATGTGATCCTCAGACTTTGAAAGGTTTCAGCTGCAATATTCTTTGAAAGTTGAACCACATTGCTTTTGTCTAAAGGCACTGCAGCATTTACACATTGCTTTATTGGCTTTGAAACATCACTGTTAACTCTGTGTGTTAACCCATACAGAGCCTTAACCTCACCATACATGTTTATTTTGGCAAATCTTTTTGGTTGATTTTAATGGATTTGCCACTGATCACCATTTATATTTGTTTGTTTGTTTACAGGTTTACAACGAACAGATCAGAGACTTGTTGGCTAATGTAGGCCCTCTTGCAGTGAGAGAAGACAGTTCTAAAGGAGTGGTTGTGCAGGGCCTCACACTACATCAGGTTAGTAGCAGCATGTATCATACACATTCCCCCTAGCATCATAGAGCTTATTAAAGGTAAATACCGGTGTCACTGCAAAGTCAATTTATTACACTCAATCTAATTTCGATTTCCCTTAATTGTTTTTGCAATACATAATGTAATGTTTTTAATTAGAAAATCATATTTTCTAAGTCAGTAGAGGTTGTATAAGAATAAATGATAAGAATTGTGCACCCTGCAAGCATTGATATTTAAAAATGCACTTTCTGTGGTAAGACATTACAAGAAATGATGTGAGGGAGATACCATTTAGGAAAACAATTTTCTCAAGCAACTTCCTTTCTCTTAATGAATTGGTAAAAAATTTAAAGGTTGTGTGGACATGGTTATTTTCTCAAACAAAATGATTAAATTAGCCAATAAATAGTTATTTCTAAAACTCAATTACTGTTCTATTTAACTAGGTTACATATACAAACTATTTAATGTTGAGCCCCCTCACTGTTCTGTTGTTTTTGTGTTCAAGTGCCCTGCAGTGGTCCTTTTACTGGCTCACGAACCATCTGTATGTGTATGTAATCTTTTTCTCTTTTTTCTTTCTCTCTATACAGCCCAAATCTGCAGAGCACATCCTTGAGGCTTTGGATTCTGGCAATCGAAACAGGACGCAACACCCCACTGATATGAATGCCACCTCTTCCCGGTCCCACGCTGTATTTCAGGTATATCAATCCAATCTTATTGAAATCCCAAAGGACAATTAGGTTGTAGCATGATGTCATGACTTAAAATAATAAAACAATATAGAATAGACAATAATTATCAAAGTAAGAAACATAAATGCAAACGCTGAACTTTAAAGTGTTTCTACTCAATTTCAAGGATGCTGTTACTAATATCTTCAGTTTATGAGATAATAAGAATTTAAAATACCTTGTTTCACTACAAACATCTAACAATGCATATTAAATTGAAAATTTTGTGTTATTTTTTTCAGATTTATTTGAGACAGCAGGACAAAACCGCCAGCCTCAATCCTAATGTCTGCGTTGCCAAAATGAGCCTGATTGATCTGGCAGGGTCAGAGAGAGCCAGTGCCACCAACGCGAAGGGTGCACGTTTGCGGGAAGGTGCTAACATCAATCGCTCACTCCTTGCCCTAGGAAATGTTATCAATGCTCTTGCTGACCCAAAGGTGAGTTTATATTACCCTACATATTCTGAACATAACATAGAGGGCTGGAAAAGTAACCCAACAGTTTTTTGGATAAATGTGAAAACTTACCAGTGTTCTAAACAGAGCAAAAAGTAGGTGCTGCGGTTTCTGGTGCACTCCATGCGCAAGCTGCAGGGTTATTATTTTCCATGTACTAAAGAAGCCCCATCATACAAAATAATGGAAATAAAATACAGAACAGGAATTGAATTAACCAGAGTAATATCAATTAATATTTTCATGAATGGTGGTTATGTCAATGTAATTTTGGCATTAGGTCCAATGATTGCTCTGGTCATAAAATAGTCAAACAATATCCGTCAACAGTTTACATGTGCAGCCATTGTTGTGAATATTGTTCACATTTCCCAAGAACATTATGCTCCAGTACCAGGTTGCCACCCCTTCCAAAAAACCTTTAAAAGTTTGGACTTGTTCTCTAGTAATAGAGAAATCACTAGAAAAGAGAAACTGGAAAATATGGTCTCCCTTTAAATATTTAACAGTGTTTCACATTTTCTGTTGGCTTGGAGCAATCTCACATGTGTCAATGACAGCTGGAAATTCAAATTAGGAATCTGTTAACAAAAGAGTTAACATTCAAACAGTGTTGTGTGCTTGTTGAAACATTCAGAATCTTGAATTTTGAATGCACAGAAGACACCCCCTGGTTAGCAAAGACAGCTGCACACAGTGGTATCTGTCAGACTAGAAAGTGAACAAAGTGGTTGGTTTGCTTGGTAACAAACGAAACACTACTCTGCCTAAAATTAGTTAGAATGATGCTTTACTCAGAAGCTTTTGAAATAATGATATACAGCAATTAACAAATAAGATAAAGTCAAACCGAGATTCATCAGTTTGAACCAACAAAAGTAATGAAATACACACTAACATTTAATAAATTAATAATTAGTCAGACTTCAAAAGAAAATTGCAAAGAAAAAAAAAACATGAGATACAGTCTGGTGGGTATAGTTTAGATAAAGAATCTTGGATTCTGTGTCGTCTACATTGTTGTATTGTAGTTTAGGTTGACTAGGTATGGGCTGTAGGTTTTTATGTTATGTTTCAGGTATAAGCAGTGCTGCCACTAAACAGTAGTTGAGAGTTTTATGTCCCGTGCCAAGTTACAAGCAAAGCAGTAAAATGCAAAGAAAAGTGAGATATTATAAAAAATAAATAAATAAATAAAAGTTTGCATATGATGAGAAATATCGTAATATTCGATATTATCAAATTCGATATTAATGAATATTACCCTGAACCAAGGTCTGGCATTACTCTCTTCACTCAATCAAACTACAGATGTTAATACCATGTATACAGATAATCTGACAAAAAATGTTTATAATAGTATACTGTCATTCTCACAGTTATAGGTCCTTTAAAATGTATTACATTGAATGTGTCCAGAGATAGGCACTCGTACATTGCATTGCAGATACAGTGTTCAAATGCAATGAATGTGCATTTTACACACACATCACAAACTACTAGCAGATGAAATGTTTTGTATTTAGTATCGGTCTTATGCTAGTATTCTTCTTTTCAAGAAATCATCAGTAAATATAGATGTTCTTAAGATTATTATGGTTATAGGTATATTAAGTTGACCACAAGCCTCCATATAAAACAGAGCCTGGGAAGTGGAGAGTCAACTGAGTATTTGGGTATTATTTCATTCAAGTTGCATACATTAACCTGTCAAGCAGTCTTCTCATTTTACACACGCGTCTCAAAGGATGAGGCGCAAGCGGGCACCATGCATTTAGGAAGTGCTGTGCAAATGTACCACAGCCATGTTGAAATTTGATCCTTCTTCAACAGGTTACTTCAATCTTGGGTTAAAACTGTGTTCTTTCATGGACACCGTCCAGTTACTGTTAGACCCTGTTCACCATTCTTGAGTGTTGCAGTTGTGGACTCAAGAGTAGTTTGATCTGCTCAGGCTACAACGCCCACCACTAATCCCCACTCCTTCTCCACCCTAGCGCCATGGTTATTGGTGCTCCAGTGTTCACTGTTGGCAGACAAGGAATTCATGTTGTGGCCATTGTTTACAGGAAAGAATGTCCCCACTTGTGTCTGGGCTGACATGCCTTTCGTTTGAGTGAGAAGAATGCCTGCTACTTCTGTTTGGGCTGTTCAGTATGTCATCTTCATGCTATGCTGCACAGAGGTTTTTGTTGTAAGTTGTTTGCCTTAGGCAATGTCCAAGCTAATGCAGATACATTTTATGACACATCCTTTCTCTCCATGTTGGCCTTCCATCCACACAAAGCCAGTGTTTCCCACCCACAAAAATGGGGCTTTCTGAAAATGTTGTAAAAAGTGGATACATTTGATATTGACAATCTGACTTAATGCTTTTTGAAAATGCCGATATGTGGTTGCCAACATTTTTAGACATGGCTCCTTGCAGCAATGTTAAGAAGAAGCAAGCTTTCTGTCATCTGTCATCAACCTGCCTCAGTAAAATCACCCAAAAAGGGTTACATTATTTTGTATGTGTTATAAATGTAACCACAGAACTGTGTTTGTCAAATCTTTGTTTGACTAATGGAGTCAAAACGAACATTTGAATAGTGAAATATGTTTGTTTACGTTTACAAACAGACTTCGCTAAAAGAATATGTTTGAATGCCTGCTCTTATTAAGAAAGGAGCTTTTCCAAATTGGCACAGCTATCCTGCAACTCCCTGGACCTGACATGAACTATAACTAGGGTTTTGAGTCTAGATGTAGGCTTAGGGTTTTTCCAGGGAGAAATGCAGGCACAGCTGCGAACCCCAAAACAGATCATTTTACACTCCTTTGTTGCTTAACTTTAATTTGACTTTCTGCAATCGCAACGCTCATGAGATTGTGACTCGTCTAAGCAGCTGTAGTTTACCTAATGCCATTATTACAGACTGAACGGTTACGACAAACCAGCTGCAGAGAGACTCCAGTGTAGTACTGTGGATGGATGGTCCCTGTTTGAAATCTAAAATGAACACTCCATATTGAATTTTGTTCCCCTTTAGGTTTATTGGTCCCCACCAAACAGTGTAATGTGACTAAGCTTCTCTTGTGGAGCTTGTCCAGATGGAGAATGCATATTAAGGCACATCTGACATGTGTGCTCCTCTGCATACCACAGAAACTTTTTATTTCTTTCATTTTGATTTGTGTCATGTTTCAGAAGAGGTGGATTCCCAGAATCTGTATTTGTTCCTTTCCTTTTTTATTTGATGTATTTTTCTAAGTAAATGGAATCCTGAGAGTTTTTCATATTTTCTGAGTTGCTTGCTTGTGTACACTTTAAGTGGACCCAAATATCCAAAATGGTCTTATTTCTTGGGCTAATGTCAACTGTTCTCGTTTGTTTCAGAGTAAAAAAGCTCACATACCGTACAGGGACAGCAAGCTGACACGGATACTTAAAGATTCCTTGGGAGGCAACTGCAGGACGGTCATGATTGCCAACGTTAGCCCCTCATCCAAGTCATATGATGACACCCACAACACACTTAAATATGCCAACAGGGCCAAAGAGATTAAGTCCTCGGTTCGTATTAAAGTTTTTCATATTGCTTTATAACTGTTAATTGTAAAATAACTGCTCTGATTCTCACGCTATAAATGTATGAATTCCTTTTAAATCATTACACTTTCTCTCTACCCTTACCTATCAGCTGAAGAGTAATGTTGTAAGCCTGGACAGTCACATTGGCCAGTACGCAGTGATATGTGAGAAGCAACGGCAAGAGGTAACATGAAACAACCAACACTACCATGCTGAGTAAAAAAAAAAAAAAAAATCCAGAAAATCTGGAAAATTGTCATACTTAAAATTCTTTTCTGACATTTATTCAAATGTTCTATTGCATTTCTAAAGATTCTACAGTTGAAGCAGAAACTAAAGGAATATGAGGAGAAGAACATGGTGCTTGGGAATTCTAACATTAACTCTTCCCAGAAACAAGCAGAGTTCAAAAGGTAAGCATGCACATGAGTGTGATTCAGTGTGTAATCCAACACATAACAGTACTTGCCTCTTTATGTGTCATAAATCCTTTTAATCGTTAACATTGTAATTGGAATACAGGCACTGATTGCAGGCAGACAGACCTGCATTTGCAAGCATATTACACAGTGATGATAAATCCATGAGACCAGTGGTTTTTACAAGTGATACTATTGCTTTAGATCCATTATAATTTATAATGAAGTAGATCAAGTGACGTAAAGTATAATTAAGCATGCTGGTCTAGGTTGTAGAATCAAGAATGATATTTCAAAACCAAATACTATGTGTCTTTATCTATTTATTTATTGCCTTTTATTGGTGCATGAAATATTCCAATTTAGCAATGGGGTTTTATCAGCTGAGCTAGTCCCTATAGCAAGCGTATTGGTTAATAACTACCTACTTTCACATTAAGAAGACACACGTGAGTTTATATGCTGACAGTGGCAGTCAGTACTTTTCTGTGGCATGTTTGAAAGAGCTCTTTTGAATCAACCAGTGCAGCCCAAATCATTGGATTTAAACTGTTGAAAAATGGGTAGAACTGGGGTCTGTGGTGTTAATTCTCAGTGGGATCAGCAGAACTAGCATCACTTTTAGATCATATTGGGTAGCTGTCTCTGAGTTTAATTCAGTGTTTTTAGTTAAACATATGGCTTAAGAGAGGTAACAGGCATAAACTTGCCGTTTTGTGTAGACATTGGTTGTGCAATTCTTCACACATATATACATATACAATGGGGTCAAAAAGTCTGAGACCACTTTTACATTAACTTCAACTGGAAAGTGCTCTCAGACTTTTGGACCCCACTGTACATATATTTAGAGTATTGACTTATAATAAAGCCAGTTCAATTTAGATAAGATGCATTTGAATACTAAAAATACTCATATCTCAGTTTCCCTTTAACAGTCATGTAGTTTTATGTAGTTGTTGTTATATCATGACCTATCATTTGACAATCAGTGAATTTTCTTACACTTGTGTAGGTCATTGTTGTAGCAGACTAATCAAAGTAGCTACCAAATTTTTCCATCTCTTCCTGGGGGTCCTCAAAGCATTCCCAGGCCAATTGGGATATATAATCCCTCCCGTGTACTGTGGGTCTGCCTCTGGGTCTCCTCCCAGCTGGACGTGCCTGAAATATCTCCGCAGGGAGGCGTCCATGTCGAATCCTAATCAGATACCCCAACCTCCTGAACTGATTCCTTTCAATGTAAAGGACCAGTGGTTCTACTTCAGTGTCTTTCTGGATGTTTGAACCCCTCAGTCTGCCCCTGAGGGGCTTAAGCACCCTGTGAAGAAAACTCATTTTGGCTTTTTGTGTCCGTGATCTTGTTCCTTTGGTCGGTGCCCAGAGCTCACGACAGTCTGGTGCAACACCTGTGTTAGTTCCTATTACATACCAATTCACCATATATATAAAGCCAAAGCAGTTCTGCGTGCTTTGATCAGTAACACAGTGTCACTGTAGATATCATTAGTTGAAAATGCCAGGTGCTGTTCATTTATTTGTTTGTGCTGCCATGCGCACACACTGACAACACAGTGCATTAGTGGAGTTTTTGACAGCTGACCTACCCAGAGTATACTGGAAGTAGTACAAGTGCAAATGCTGCTAAATTGCTAATAAAAGCCTTGATCAGTTCCCATACCTTGTGGAAATCAGCTCACACCATCCTTAATTTACCTGATTGTTTGTGTTACAAGTTATGTGTTACTCCCATGAAATGGGTACTTGAACCTCCTGGAAAACTGTTACTTCCTGGAAAACCATGCATCTTCAGTGATGACCTAATGGACCAGCGGGTATAACAAAAGTCTGGTCAATCAAAAAACTCATCACAGTTGTTTTTCAGCATTCTCTTCATCTTTCTATCAAATTAAACTGCCTTTCTCTCCATAACATTGGTATTTCACCAATGTGGACTTTTTTCCCCACATTTTCTCCTGATATGTACTAGACTCAATGGACCTGTACAGAGCAGCTGCTTATGGAAAATATTGATAAACAGTGTGTCAGTAATTAATTGAATTTACAGACAAATTAAGGTCACGGAGCAGTACTCTAGCTTTAAATTCAAAATAAGTAACCTTTGTTCTTCCTTTTCCTTTTTGTTGTACATTTGTATGTACATTACTGCCATGTCCCTGTTAGGGCTGGATATCGCTGCTGATCTCCTTGTTTGTTTTCAATTCACAAAGTCCAGAAATAATCTTAATTTGATTCAGTACTTGATTCAGTTACATCAGATAAATACCAATGTTGCATGAAAGGCTTCTCAGAATTTATCCTGGGAGCTCACATTTCTTCTGCATTCTACAAGTGTGCAAAACTGTTCTTTCTTTAAGATGAAATTGTGCAGAGTGCACATTATAGACTCAATTACAAACATATTTTCCAGTTATAGAAATAAAATTATTTTCTTTGGAAACTGCAAAATGACAAAAACATGGTCCATCAATACTTTTTAGGCATATATTTGTATAAAAAACCTTCAACACTTACAAAAGCATCATCATTCTGCATATCTTGTACAGCTAAACATGGACTGTCAGTATCAGATGCATCAACTGAGTACAGCACGTCCACTTTAATTATCACTTTGAGCACAGACTGGGCAGAAACTGAAAGTCTGCCCACTAATTCATCTGCATTGTTTGTGTTGACAACACATCAGCCTGATATCTGCAGACAGCTGGTTAGCTAGTATTAGCTACCCCGCTACCAGTGTCTGTCTGTGTCTTAGATGCCATCTCTAGATTCCTGTAAACTGCAGCGGTTCTCATTGACTATTTATTCATGTCACAATTTATGAGACTGCCATGACTCAAGGTGGCCAGCTATCATCTAAATTTCTTTTTAGCTTAACCTTTTTTGCACTTTGTAATAACTTGATTTCCACAAAATAAAAGATCCATCTCTGGACTGTAAGAAGTGATATGAAATCATTAAAATGAAAATTACGGCTAATCGTAAAATCTATATATTTATCCAGTCCTAGTCTATGGATACATTTTATTTGTCTTTAATTGAAACAGGATGACACACTTCAAACATTACTCTCGGCTGAGCACTGCTGTTTTTCAATCTAGCTATCTAATCAGGGGCTGTTTTACTTCTTGGATTAAAAACCAGATGTGCTTTGAGGCTCAAGGATTAGGCTGAAAAGCCGATGGTGTTGGCAGTTTTGTGATTGGGGGGAAAAAATGCTAATTAAAGTTAGAGCATCCCCATTTTAATTTTTTTTTTTAATCTGCCATAAATATACAGTAGGTACTTGTGTATAAAGGTATACTAGTTCTTGATAAAACTGATATAATCAACATTAGCTTAACTATCAGATTTTTTTTTTTTTTCTTCTTTTTAGATGTGGAGTTTTCATTTTGATAATGACAGCTGTGTATTTTTAATTCAAATGATATATACGCATTTATTTCTTCTACATAAATCAGATCAATCATATCCCGTCTAGTCATCTTGAAGGCATACAGTGGCATCTGTCGGGGTATTTGGGTTGGGGGCGGGGGACACAGAAAAGCTGAATGAGTCTCACTCCCACACATTTCATTCACTGGCATCAGAATTCACAACTCGCACAGTGAGCAGCTCTGAATAGAGGCTGCACGCTTCTCACACTATTAAAAATTCAGCAGTCTAGCAAGGCCACGACGTCTCCTACGTCACTGGAGTTACATTGAAGAGTGCAGTCACATCTCAGCGACAGCTCTCCAGTCTTATTTACCTGCATGCCTTTCCTGTCTCTCCTCCTGCTTTAACTCAACTAGACAGCCACTTGCATTCAATCTGGATATCACCTAAATTCTGTTCCAGGAATACATGTATACATCATATAGCTAAGAATATCTTTCTAGCTCAATTGAAACAGAATAGGCATCTTGTGGAAGCTCTAGATTATATTAATAGCCTGATTTAATAATTGACTTTAACCTAAAAGCATCATTAATTCATTTTGGTAAATAATATTAGTCATGCAAACATTTGATGTAATTAATTGGTATACTTTTACGTCATCGTAATTAGTTGTATTACTGTATTTAAATGTTTTTAAACTGGTTCAAATGTGTTGATAAAACTATTAAATATCTCACTATCTATTTAGGAAGTGTTAAATACTTGAACTTGAATAAGTGGGTTCTAAGAGCTCTTGGCACAGCAATAAATTAAATTTGCTCCTTACATGTGGCACGGGATCTTCTAATCACATCTGGCTTGAATCCCTGTGGTGATGGTGATGTTTTATTGGATTGCATTATACTAAAAGGTGTTTCTAATATTGTGTCCCCCTCATGTACGTGAATCAGAGTGGACATAACAAAAGAAAACCTTTCAGTATAATACAGACCAAAACAACATGACTACAGCCTCAAAAATGACCAGAGTTGAATGACTGCCTCTCTGACAGCACAAGCAAAAAGTGAGTCTTTTAACCATAAGATTTAGAAATATATTTACATAAAGTTGTTTTGTGACAGTTTGGCCCATATTTAAATCATAGATTGTTCATTTAACTGTAAAAAGGTTGGGAATGCAATAACATGCTTATTGATTTTATGAAAATAAATACCCAAAGTGATTTTGAGACCATTTATATTACTTGAAAAGTTTGATATTAATTTTCTTTTAGGTTCAAATTTCCTAATGCAGCCTTTTATAAGGCAAATCTTGTAACATTTGAACATCACTCTTTTCTCCCTCTCTCGCTCACTCTCTCTCTAGGGTATCAGAAGCTCTGCAGCGAATCTTCTCGAGTCGGGCCGAAATCAGGAGAGAACAGCTGGATCTGGAGAGACAATTGAAGGAGAATGAGCTGCGCCAGCGCTACAGTGAGGAGGACAACCTGCAGATCCAATATTTCTGTGCCAAAGAAAAGACTGAGAAGGTAGCTGATGCTTACACTGCTATCCACAGATTCCACCATCCCCGCAGAAAAACAGCTGCTGAGTCATCGTTTCACCTCTCTGTTCTCCATAGTTGTCTTAGCCTCTCATTTACGCCACTAAAGGACAGGGTCACTGCTCCCCAGTTCCTGGCTCTTCTCTGCTATTTGAGTGTTAGTCCCTATGCAATTTAAAGTATAAAAAGTGAATTCTCTGGAATTTTGGTACCAAACTTTGCAGAATGGTCCAACCTTACCCAAAAACAAACTAAGTGTGGGAGTAATTTTCTGAGAGCGGTGCTAAATAATCTGCCTTCATTTTAAAATGTTTATCTGAAATCCTGAATCTTGAGATAAATTGTTTCAGACTTACCTCTCCAACAATGAATTCTTAGCAAACAGAAAAGAATTTAATTTAATCGATATTGCTAGACTGGTTGTCATGTTGCGTTTTGCATCTATAATTACTGTTATTTAGATCACATATATAGTTGATAATATGCATTACTAATACTAGCACAAACAATAGCTGATTCACAATATCACCTATATGACCTTTTGTTATTGCTTTCAATAGGCTACTTGTAAGCATGAGCGGAAGACTGCCAGCTTACGTACTCAGCAGCAACACATTTGTAAACGTTTGAAGGAGGCAGAAACACATTTCTTGGACAATGACGGCTGGCTTCATCGTGTTGAGAATGAGATGAAGCTGCTAAAGTCAAATGATCAGACTTCAGAGGTAAGTGGAACTTATTGACCATTTCACATTAATCAGTGTTGAAATACAGCGCAATTGTCTGAAAATTTTGCATTTTTTGTTGTGACAGACACATTTTGTAAATTGATAGTAAATAGACTGTTTAACTTTCATCTTTTAACAACTGCATGTAGAATCAAAATATATATATATATATATATATATATATATATATATATATATATATAAAATTATAATATCGTCATTCTTGATGATTTTGCCTAATTGAAATTGTTGTAGCCATGTTTTCACAATTTCCCGCAACACTTTGCACTGACATTGTTGATGAAGTAGTTAAATTCGTGTCATACAAGTAGAGGCAAACAGTGAGTAAAACAGGACAATTTTAATGTACAGAGTTAAAGTAAGAATTGAGCATGATTTAAATATAGAGAAAAACTTTACAATGTGGTTACATCCATGAAAACTCATTGCTTGTAATTGTATTTAGTTTTTATTTATTTTATTTATTTATTTTGTTTGTTTGTTTGTTTGTTTATTTTGGAAGGTAGGCTGTGCCTCCACTGGTGTTGTGACAGTCTTTGTTTTCTTCCCATCTGTTCTCCCAGTAATTAGAACCGTGCTCATTTTATTTCTTCAGCTCACTCGTGGATCACTGAAGAGAATAAATCAATACCCTTTACTCATCCCTCACACAGCAGCCAGTTACCTAAAACCATGTCCATGTTATTTTTTTCTTCTTTATCCTTTCTTCCAGGAACTGACCCAGAACTATGACGCACCCACCGGTCAAATGTTCTCTCTGCTGTTGTTTCATAGTTTCTTTACGTCAGAGTGTTTTTTTCTTTTCTCCCCTCCCTTACCCTGAGCAGACAGCTGATGAAACAGTGATGAAAACAGAACTTTGTATCTTATCTCTACTATACTGACCCCTAACCACCTTTTGTTTCTTCTAATTCTGCCCACCAGAGTGCTAATTCAATATGCTGATATGTTAAAGGCTATCATTTCTTCTCTCTGACCTCGCTTCTCCCACTTGTTCAGGTGTTAGAGAAGGACCTATTTTGCCACAGACTGCAGCTGCAGGTAAATGATCTCCAACAACACATCAATCAGATGGTCAAGCTCACAACACTGCAGGATCAAGAGAACAAGCGCATGCAGAAGTAGGTTGACAATACCTAGAATTAAATTATTACTCATTGCAACTGAAGAACCTGTACTTCACCTCACTCTAACCCAGCAAAACATCTAAATGTAATTTTTCTATTACATTTCAGAATGGTTAACATCTTGTTGCCAGCATATAGTCGACACTACTGTGCATTGCGTGGAGCTGGGCTTGTCACAGCAGCAGATGAGATGGAGAACCATGAACTAGAGCACCTTGTGTTGAGAGAGAGAGGCGTCGTTTGGGCAGACCAGGAGGAGGTGGGGCAGCAACTGAAAGGTGAAGGGACTGGGGTGGAATCACAGAAGACAAATGAGACGGGAAACATCGGGCTCCACGGCGAGTTAGCACCTGTCCTGACTTTCTCACATTTGCTATACCACCAGAGTAGCCCCTGCAGTAAGTTATCATACTATTATCATCTTTTTTTTTCTGTTTTTGTTTATTCAGCATACATTTAGATGGTTTGTTTAGGATAAATTACAAAACTAGTGAATGCTTGCAAAGTTAGGTGTGGCAAATTATGAGCATTTACAGTATTGTCTGACCAACAGTCTAAAACTTGAAAAGTGTTCAATTTATAATCATATAAAAAAAAAAAGAAGAAGAAAACAAAATCAGGAACTGCAATTTGGCAAATATTAGCCAACACTAATTTGACAGTCACACATCAGCCATCAAGCAGTTCTGACTTTTCTGGACAACACACAAAGTTAACTGTGGCCACATGTAACATGTATAAAGCAGGATCTGTAAGAGGTTACCAAACCAAAGCTTGATCTACTCTTGTGATATTATTCAACTGACGGTTAATTCTCTACAAACAACAACAATACAAATATTATGTGGCAGGTTAACATATGAGATTAAAGGCAAGTATACACATATGATGCCCAGATATAAGATCAGTTTTTTGATTGTTTGAAATATATTAGTCAGGTAACTCTATAAGGCCCAGTGTATTTGGCATTAGTCCAGTTCTGGTGTGTATTGTACGACCCATGAGATTGCACAGTTCATTTTTAACTGTCATCTCTGCATGACCTAGCAGCACCAGTCCCTCATGACACATAAGCCATGACAGACAGTGGAGCATGAACCAAAGCTGGCCAACAATACTTAATTACTATGATAGTGTCTGTCATTTGTCAGGCTGTAAACTCTGCAGCTGTGCCTCTCTTCCACAGCTGGTTTGTTTCAGATTATATCTCAATTAGTACCTATTTGAAAGTGTTTTTTGTTGAATTTCAATTAAATTCATTTTCAGTTATACAAAGAATTTGATGACCCCAGAATGTAGATATTAGCGTCAGCTTCCTCTGGGTCAAAGTTTAAAAGATTGCAAGATGTTTTTTGTACACTCCAGGTTGACTCAGTGTTTTGGGAATTCATTATGAATGAAACTGTGAACTGTTTCTTCTGACTTCACATCTATGCCATGTTGCATCATGCTTTGGCTTTTGCTTGAGATTTCATTTTCTTGAACATTTCACAAAAGTCAGATTGACTTTTCTGTAATAAATTACATAATTTGTTTAGCTGATTGAATGTCTCTACAGTCTGCACAATGAAAAGCACTTAAATCATAGCAATTTTAAGTGTTGGGAAATGTTTAACCTTAGCAATTCTTTACATTTATTAAAATGTTAAGTGAATACTGTTGAATGACTTTAAATCTCCAATCAAACAAGTAAAAGCAAAAGAGTAAGGTATCACCTTTTAGACCTTAAGTGATAATGTAACATTTTCAATGACAGAAAACCACATAATAAGGGCTGCTGAAGCTTTTCTAGCTTTCTGTGTTGTTGTAATTGTGATGATGTGTTGATGTTGCTTCTACTTGAATCTCTTTATGATTTTTTTAATTCTCAGGTGCAGAGGGCCACACAAAAAGAACGTCATTGTGCAAAGCTGTTTCATCACCAAAAGGTAAATCTGCTCTCCTCTCTCCCCTGTCTTGCTCACATACTGTAGTCATTAATCTAAAACCCCTGCATCCATGGTAATCCCTCCCACCCCTCAGTTATTCACCTTTTTGCTCTCTCCTTGTCATCTTTCACTCAATCCATCACACTTACGCAAACCCACTTCAAGAGACAATGCTATGTTTTATTGAAGCAGAACACAGAGATCATAAATTTGTTTTTTAATGTGCCATATGAATTTGAAGTTGTTCTTCATATGTACAGACTTTCACTTTGCCATGTTTCTTTTTGTTTGCTGAACATGTTTGTTGCATTTTAGCTAAAAAGAACTTGTTCAGAGTAGTAAAATACACAATAAAAATCAGACATGTAATATAATTAGATTTATAGTTGTGCTGCTGACATTCTATCCCAGCCAAAACTTGAATAATAAAATGACGTGAATACTCACAACCGGTTTTATAGAGGGAAAACAGTACACCAGGAACCTTTGGGGAAATGTAACACAAAAACCTTTGTGAAATATTGCAGTTTAAATTGGCTGTAATGATATTTACTGCAGGTGGTCTACATTTCATTGAAACATATTGTGGGAAATTTAACTTTTGAAGAAAATACTTCTTCCAGATGACCAGAGCTCTTTGAATGGAAATTAAATATGAACGCACCAGGGAGTTTGTCGCCACTGCTATTACATTTCACAGGAACTTATTATAGTAGGTGAATTCTGATAGAGTATTTAGTTTTGGAAGTTTTTTCTGATATGAAAAGCCCTACTTCCTGTATGGTCTGTCCGTTTGACCCATCTTTATATCCTACGAGTCAAGCCAATTGTTTTATTGTTTGTTCCACTTGGTCATTTAGCGTTGTCATAACTGTGCTTTTCTTTGCCAATACATCTATGGTCAACTATTCACACCTGCACACATTCTAACTGTAATACTATGAGGACGTTTTTTTTTTGTTTTGTTTTTTTTACTTAAATGGCCAAAATGTGCCTTCATTCACTTTAATGTACCGTTTGACACACCTACAATAAAACATTGGGTGGATTTGGTATTTGAAAAATGCTAATGAATCATTTTTTCTTTCCACTAATACAATAGTACTTACATTAATCCCTGTTATTAAGAACAAAATTAATCAAGGGCATAAAAATAATATGTTAAATGATAAAATTTAACAGCAGTGGACAGGTGTAAATATTATAGCTAAATGTGCCTAGTGCAAAAAGATTTATGTAAATCTTTTGTCAATAATATATACATAAAATGCATTGTGATTGGTTAATCATCATAGCTCATCCTGCAGCAGCACCTTATGAAATAATTTATTTGTCTAAGCATGCATCCTATTTTCATGCACCATACATGCAAGAATTTTAGAGCCTTAAAAATAGCTTCATATTGAATTAGCATATAGTGATGATCAGTATAATTTATTCAGCCTTTAAATAACTGTCTCGTTGCTGTTTTCCCATTATTGGGAACGTTCAGCCACAGTTTGATCTTTCTAATAAAATCATAACTCTGTGCATCCTCTTCAGTCATGCATTCACTGACTCACACCTGCATCCTTTAAAACCACACTGTCCATCTTAATTTCAGTCTAGAGCTACCAGCCTTAGGTACAGCTTAGTGCATGTTGTGCAGCAGTATTGGATATGCTAAATAACTGGTCAATTGCTGACAAAGTCCAAATTATATACAGTTGAAATGACAGATGTTTTAATAAATAAGGCTTTTATTTAGCATTTCAGAGAAACTGCTCTGATCTTATCCTGATGCTGTTTGTCAGTCCCTTACTGCTTCCTCAGCTCTTAATGGTAGTCACTGCAGCATGTTATGAGAAATAGCTCCACCCTGCAGCTTGCAAAGCCAATCAAATTTCATCGGCTTTAGAAAGGGTTGGGGTTTTGAAAGTGCATTAACTCTTTGTGGACTGCTTAATAATAGCAAATCACACAAAAGTGATCTCTTTGAAGGAACATTTCTCCATCCCACAACTCACTGTTGATTATAACATTTCCACACATGCATTTATAAATAGCTTCACGATTTTTCATTCAGCTTTCTCCCACTGCCCCCGCTATGCTGTTCTTTTTATATCCTATTCGATCTTCCACCCCTCACTTCTCTTTTCTCTATTTTTTCCTCCCTGGATTTTTGCTGTGCCTTTTGCTTCAAACGTCTGTTAGTCTGGCTTTTTCCTCCATTCTACTTTTCTTTCCCTCCTATCCTCAAATGTTTTTCTCTGTGTCTAGCATCTAACCCTCCCAATCCCTCTTGAGCTTCATTCATGAAAATGCAGATCCACAGCAGGGCAGGAAAAAACGTCAACAGACGTAAACTCCCCTGCTCCACCAACCAGAAAAGGCGCACTATAAAAAACAGGCAGCAGCAACCAGGCGACCCTAATTCAGTGCAGCCTCCACCAGAAATAGCAACTCATGCATGTATTAATCCCCTACAAGCCAAAAATATGTGATTGAAGGAACTCTGCTGCCATTTATTGCTGGGAACAACTCCTCTGCCACAGAAAAAGGCTATTTATCACCGTCTCCTCACTTGATGTGCTGTCTGAAGTCTGACTCACATTTTCTAAATATTGCATTTTGATATTTAGGGTAATGTTTAAATCAGTCATTCACCTTTGTATTAAGTGTTCTCACTTCCTTTATGTGCTGGCATTTTTCCTTTTTAGCCCCCTCAATAACCCCCACCACACCTGTGCAGGAAATGCCACGAGTGTAATGAGATCCTAATGTGATGCAGACACTGTGATTCAACCCCATTCTGTTCTGCTGTACAAGTTTTTGTTGCTGTCATTTTTTAAAATTAAGATGGATAGTGTGAAAAAAAATACTGCATAAAATTTCACATACCAATCGGTATGTAAATGTATCATTACATATATATATTTTACTGCTTCAGTTTTAGTGTTTCAAATTAATAGTGCTGAGAGAACCAGACAGGTTCATAATCACTCAGGCTAAACATAGTATATATATAAATATTTTTATTTTATAATTCAGCATTAATCTAAATGCAAGAAGTATTCTGTGTAAACTTCGCATTTTATTACAGCTGTTTTAAAAATGAAATGACCATTTTAGTCCTTTTAGGAATATTCTTTCTTGAAATAATTACTTCTAATTAATGCAAGTTCAACCAATCAATATTCTGTTTGGATTTATTAACTATCTGCTAGCGCTAGCTGTCTGTCATTATGCGATAGATTAGATGATATTTGACTGCTATCTAGCTACAGTATGTGTGATTTTTGACGCCTAAATACAATTGATAGAAGTAAAAGGCTAGAGTTAAGCTGTAAACAAACTACACCACAGTTGCATAAACTTGCAACTTGTAGTTAGATTTAGCATGCTTACCTCTTCGTCTACAAAAGCATTTCCTCCTACAAAGTTAGTAATAGTTTGCAAAAGCGCGAGCACAACGATGCTAGGCGGACTGGTGACTAGATCAGCTTTCATATACAGTGTGATGACATTTAACATCCATGTAAACCTCTGTAGTCTCATTTGGCCACTTGTTGTCTTGTTAGCTGTCAACTGGCCTTTTTTAGGAGATGTAAAAGTTTAAAGAAATCACGATTGGGGTATTTACTGATGTATTTTATGTCATAGAATAAAAGTGAAAATGACATTATAATGTTTTGCAAAAACATTTCTGGCCATTATTCAACGCTGCAACTCAGGATGGGGAGATTGTGACCATATTTCCTGCAATTTGGCTCATTGGCAGAGGCATACAACTGCAAGGCGGGAATTTTAGTTTAAATTGCACCGTGTAGCCTAAGGCTGGCACTTCAGCGCTTATTACAGAATACTGATTGAGTACAGGGGACGGTATCATTTGGAGAGCGATGATTTACTGTTGCCCTGCTTACATTTTATAGTGATTTAATTTGCTTTCACTTTCAAGGCCCTTAGTTATAAACAATTCATTGATAAATAAATTTCAAAGACGGCTGTTTTGAAATAATGTAACATTATGATTTGTTAATTGCTTCTCAAGCACAAAAAATGAGTTAAGCCAAAGTCTTGCATATAGTCTGACAACTGATGACCAAACAGTGATTGTCAAATGCATATTTAGTTGTTAATTGTTTATCAAGTCAGTGCAAGTGGCACAACCTTTCCATGTGTTTACACATGTGGGCCTCCTGTCTTCCTGCAAACCTCATGATGGATGACACTGCAAAATGTTCTGACCTAAAGATAACAGTCAAAATTTCAGTCTGCTTCAACAGCACTGTGTGGGTGTTTTTATCAGCATTGACTGACAGTGCCAGGGACACAAATATAGAAATTTCTAATGTAAAATGACCAAAACTGTTAGAACTTTGCCAGAATTTTTTTTTATGTTCATGTTGGAACCCATCACTCATAGAAAGGAGCTGATTGGGCTTCATTCTTTTTTTTTATTAATGTGCATTGTCAGTTATGTTGAGTTAATTTCATTGCTGCTTTGATTGAACTATTATTGATGGTTTGGATTTTCAGGTGGAAGAAATCAAACAGATATGAAACAGGAACCATGTCCCAGAATGCCCTTCAGGAGAAATCTGGCTGCATCACTGCCACCGCAAAGCCCCCAGATCGTCGCCAGGGCCCAAATGTTTGAGGAGGACGTATTCCCACTCCAGTGCACACCAGAACCTGCTCAAAAAACTGTTCAGGCCCTGCCGCTGAGCTCCACTAGCGCCATGGATCCCAACATGACCTTTGAAGTTCTGGACAATGATGATCAAACTGCAAGTAATGCAACCATCATAATAAGCAGTGGTAGTCCCTGTCAAGCATCAAAGTCCATAGACTTCTCGGGTTACAGCCAACCACTCCAACCTCCCACGGCCAATGAGGGGAACCAGATACCTACCAAAAGGTTAGAAACCAAAAGTCATATAACATCACAATCTAACTGCAGACATACATTTTATCAGTCAAATTGAGAGTGAAAAACTTCAACACCTGGCACAATGTATCAGAACCATTTGTTGCACATTCTTGTCTCCTGTTTACCAAAAGAAAAATATCTCAACATGCACTTTTAAGCTGACTCCTTATCAAAGAGATGCAGAACTATACCAGTGAATAATGTCAGCATTAGGGCTGTCACAATATCAGATTTTAACTCTCATGATTATCATGGCCAGAAAGTCATAATAACTATAGTACCGCGATATCAATAGAAAATTGGGGGAAAATAATAATAATAATAAAACAAACAAATTCACCTTTAACTTTGTTTATTGAATCAGTTCCGTTCCAATTTTAAAAATGATTTTAAAAAAACATGTCTTTGGCTGTCCACTGAGAGTTTCAAAGCAATTGTGTGAAAGATGTCTATGGTGACTATGGTGGCATTCAAAGGTGGTAAATCCCCCAAACATTATTCAAAACAAGACGGACACTAGAGTGCAAATAGTATACGTATTCTCACCAGCAGAATGTTTCCAGACTGGAACATTGGGCCAAGAGGCTTAAGTCAGCTGAGCAGGTCCTTGGTGTCTTCAGCTGGAAGTGGCCAACAAAATAGGACACATTTCAAACTATAGCAGCAGAAAGGATTTGTGTTAGAAAGCTCCTCTGAGCAGAGGAGCCTTCACATTGGCATGTTAAGTGTGTATCATTTTATTTGTTGGACAAATATGTCATTAACCAATGTCAAAATGATATATATATATATATACACACACACACAAATCAAATCGCTTGAAAACATCTGTGCTACCAGTCAAATATATAGAAGTTGTTTTTCCTCAAATACTAAAGCTCAAGGCTAATCCAGACTTTATGGGAGCACTTAGCACCTAGTAACTAAGTTGGTCTGCAACGGACAAGCCAAATCTCAAAGGGAAACTGTTGCATTTAGATAGCAAGAAAAAGCACTACCTTTTGTAAATATTTAGACCAATATATAGGCCATTGTAGATGGTGCTAACAGTGTAAAGATGGAAGCAAATTTAGAGTAAGAGACTCAATGACTTCAAGAAGCTTGGTGCATTAATTTACCCTGGCAACTGTAGAAAATACCTTTTTGGAGCTGCAATGTGGATGAGTGGCAGTTCCCCGGGCAGGGTTCATGCAAAGTGTAGCAGACAAGGACACTAGAGAGAGAAAAGTTTAAAAGTGTCGTGTTCGGGAGAAATGGAAAAGGGAAAAAAAAAAAAAAAACAGCAACTCTAATATAACAAATGTAGAGACCTGGCTAAGTAATAGGTAAAATGTTAATTGCATATGGCTGATTCCAGGTTATGGTCAAAAACATTAAAGGTGATACCGATTTCACCAGGTTGATTTCTTCCCATCATTATGTTGTGCTTTTTGATGGCACCAGCAACTCGGTCACATGGTCAGTTTCCAAAATGTTGGTTCTGTACTGTGCTCATTTTGGGATTGGCTTTGGTGCTTCAATTTATCCACAATTATGTGCTTGTTAATTTAAATCTGAGATCAACAAGTATGGACCTGCTAGAGGATTTAAAGCTCCACACTGATTATAAAGGCTTAAAAGATGTCTAATATAACTTAATGCTAAATCCACCCTTGCATGAGCTGGGAGTGGTAAAATCTGAAACATGCAAGTGTATTTAGGAACATAAGAAGAGGAACACCCAAATCTAAAACACTCATTCACTCATTTTATAACCGGAAACGCCAGTTTCAAAATTATCTGAGCAAAAAAGTAGAGTGCCTGTGCATTGAAGTGAAGCATCGAATATAAAAAGTACACTTTGCTATTGCAAAACAACACAAACAAAATGTTATAGTGATACGTACTCATCTGAATTTGAATACAAAGGGAAATGTTTCTAATTCCTGTGTGACATCCAAACTGTGGAGATGTCACGGTAACATGAACCTTTGCTCTGTAGACAACAGATCCCGTCTTTACAAGAAGTGAGACGAGCCAACCCTACCTACATGGACATGACATCTGCTGCGCAAGGAAAGCGTAAATTTAACCGGTAATGTGCCACTGCCCTTTTCTCTTATATTCATGTAAATTGTCTTATTTAATATACCTGCAGTGTACTTTTTAAGTTGGTTAATGTTTGATTACTCTTTCTATTTTTCTATTATTCCCTGTCTGTTTCCTCGTTTCTGTTTCACTTTAGCAGCATCAGAGAAGAGTTAACACAGGGTCTCTCTGCACCAAAGCGTATAAAGAAAGACCCCTCAGCGGCCCAGAGACCACTCAGAGTGCATCGGTTTGCTGGTAAGTGTGGACACACAAAAAAAAAAACTGCTGAAGAATACATCCACACATTAGCTACAAATTACCTACATAGTCATCATAATTGACACTGCAGTGTCATCATCAAGAGTACACACGTACACCAAATATTAGTTTTATTATTTTAAGCACAACTATAATGATTTTGTTTTCTATGCTTTGGATTAAATTCAAATTCAAACGTTCAAATTGTACCTGCTCCATGTGAGGCATGCTTTTCACTTTATCATTTTGTGAATGAGTACATGAGATACAAAGCTAGCTGTGGGAATGATGTGAATGGATGAAAGTGCCATTTTTGCTCTTTAATCGACACTCAATAATCCGTAATGAGAAAGTGAAAACATGGTTTTAGAAATTTTTGCAGATTTATTATAAATCAAAAACTGAAATCTGGATTGACAGAAGTTTTCAGACCCTTTGCTGTGGCACTCCATATTGTGCCCACATGCATCCTGTTTGCTTTAATTATCTTTGAGATGTGTGTAGAACTTGATTAGAGTTCACCTGTGGCAATCTGAAACGACTGTGCATAGTTTAGAAAATCCCACACCTGTGTATATAAGGTCCCACAAGCAACACATTGTTTGGGGACAAAAACCAAAACATGAAGTCCAAGAAACTCTCTGTAGAGCTCTGTGAAAGAATTCTGTCTCGATAGATCAAGGCAAGGTTATAAAATCATTTTTAACTCTCATAGTGTTCCCAGGAGCACAGTGGTCTCTAACTGTGAAAGGGAAGAAGTTTGGAACCAGATTAGGCTGTCCAGCCAAACTGAGTAACCTGGCATGAAAGGCCTTGGTCAGGGAAGTGACCAAGAACTCAACTGTCATGGCTCTACAGTGCGAGCATTTCACTCACATTGCAAATATAACTAAAAATAGATGCAAACTGAAAAATGTATTTAGGAGCGCCATGTGTGAATAAAAAACAAACAAAAAAAACTTTCTTTCACATCATATCAGTAATTTAAGCTTATAGACTTTGTATTTCTGAACCATGACCTTAAACATTTGTTCAGTATCAACATCGTGATTACTGTCATAAATACATAATTATTAAGTAGGCTAAATACCGAAAGAAATAATTAAAAACCTCAAGTACTTTTTGTATTCAAATAAATTAAATATTTTTGCTTGTTAATGTCTCCTCATATCCCTTTATTGGGGAAAAATACATTATTTGATCAATTTTCATTGCACCCTTAAAGTTCTTTATGAACTCCTTTTTTAGTGTAGGCACACAAGTGCTCTGTGCAAAAATGAGCGTAAAGCCCCAACTCTAACAGAGCTTCAGAAGTCCTCTGCAGAGATGGGAGGATCTGCCGGACAGACCATCTCAACAGCGCTCCCTAAATCATGTCTTTAGATGTCTAGATAGACACCACTTTGGCAAAATCCAAGCAGGCTGTCATATGCCTTTTACTTGAACAGCATTTAAAGGACTCTTGAGAGCATGAGGCAAAAGATTGTCTGATCTGATGTAACAAAATTTGACCCCTTGGGCAGAACAACAAGCACTGTTTCTGGTGAACACCAGGCACTGCTCATCACTTGGCTAATACCATCCCTACAGGGAAGCATGGTGGTGGCAGCATCAAGCTATAGGCGTGCTTTTCCGCAGCAGGGACAGTTAGAGTGGTTAGATGAAAAAAAGCCACATAAAGCGTGGTCCTTGGAAAAAAAACCTGCTCCAAAGTGTACACAACGATTCACCTTTGAGTACGACAATGACCCGAAGCATAAAGCCAATACAAAGCTGGAGTGGCTTCAAGACAAGTCTCAGAACTTCTGTGGAGAGACCTGAAGATGCTTCCCATTTAATCTGACAGAGCTTGAGAGGATCTTCCAGGAAGAATGGGATAAACTGCCCAAATCCAGGTGTGTAAAGCTTGTAGACTTAACCAAGAAGACTCAGAGCTGTAAGTGCTGCCAAAGGGGCTTCTACAAAATACTAAATTAAGGGTCTGAATGCTTTTGTAAATGAAGGATTTGAGTTTTTGATTTTTAATACATTTGCAAAATTGTCTCAAAACATGTTTTCACTTAGTTGTTATGGATTGTTCAGTGTTGATTTGAAAAAATAATATATATATATATATATATATATATATATATATATATATATATAAAATACTGCATGGTATGTCAGTGTCAAAGCTGTGTTCATTCTTGATACTAAGCCTTGTTTGGTGTCTGTACTCAGGTTCAGAGAACAAGCCACGGAGAGTTGTGAGGAGCATTTCTGAGGGAAATCTCAACCTCCTCGAACCTCAGAAATCCAAGTCCATTTTCTATAAAACATCTCAACAGTTCAAACGAGTGACCAAGCGGATGTAAAGCAACATTATGTTCAAATCAGGCCATTTTGCCTTCATAGACATTTTCACTCTCCACCCTTTTCCATCCAGTTCATTTTTAAATATTTTTCTCAAAGTCTAAAAAAAAAAGTGGTATAGTGTAGGTTTCTCCAATGCAAATGCTAATATAATCAGTTCTTATGTTCTTTGATTCAGACTCACACTGTAGTGAAATTTTACTTGACTGTATATAAACATTGTATTGTTATTGGTCATCTGTTTAGACTATTCAAACACTTGTGCGCAAACTGACAGCAAAAAATAAAACATTTCCTGTGGATGCTTTGTGTTTTACATACATTATGCACTATAGCTATTCTCTTAACTATTGATTGGTCTTGTGGGTGACTACATTTCCCAGGGCAGCTATTATGAGAGGCAGAGAGTACATGACCTCAAATAGAGGAATGCCTGCAAAAAAAATAAATCTGCTTTATTCTGAGCTGTTTGTGTTTTAGTTTCTTATTCTATTTTTCTCTTGTACAGTTAATAACATAGGGTTATAGATATTTTATTATAAATTGCCTGTAACAGAATCTGTTTTTCAATAAACTGCCCTCTAAAATTTTATCCCTGATTTTTTTTTTTTTCTCTCCTTTTGTGTGCTATTGGTGTTAAGTCTGACTGTGGTTTTCAGTGAAGTTTGGGATATGAGATGTTCCAACAATAAATGAGTGACGTTGGACGGACTCAGGAAAGGGGAAACAGAAAAGCAAGAGAAACCGAACTGACCTAGGTGTGACTCACAGCATAACTCACAAAGAACTTTCTTCTTTTTTTTTTTTTCCTATCAAAAAAAGCAACCATTCTATACGCCTTTGTATAAAGGCGTATAAATCATTGAAAGAATTGTGTGTCATTTCAAATTCGTTTAACTCAATTTTTACCCAAGAACCGAAGGTACTTTTACCACATGGCATACTTCTGCAGTTGCCTGGGGACACATGGAAACAGTTGAAAAAAGCAGGAATTTGGGATTTTGATGTTAAGAATCGTTAATATTTGCAATAACAAGTAAGCTACCAGCTACGATAAGCCCGTACGTACACCTCCCACCAACCAGAGTCCATTTTAACATGACACCACATTTGATTGAGAGTGCAGAAAATCTAGAGTTATGATTACAATTTGTGTTACATAAGAGTTGTTCATAAATTATTGATATATGGTTGTAATAGTTAGCTAAAAGTAATGAGTAAATCGTTTAGGTAGTTAGCGAAGAATAACACAGAATTAGCTAAATGAATGAATAAACAATTAGCAAAAAGTAATACATAAATTAAGAGGTAGCTTAAAGTAATGAATCAGTTGTTGAAAAAGTTAGCTAAGTGTAACAATAAAGTTAGCTTAGCATAATAGATTGCAGAAATAGCCAAATGTAATAGACAAATGATTGAAATAGCTAAAAAGAAAAATAGGAATTGGAAGAACTATTGAAATGTCCAGTTTCTGCCACACCCGATAGTACAAATTCAGACTTGACCAAACTAACCTAAGCATTGAGATTTCAATTGTAAGAAAAATGTAACAATAGCCACTTTTATATAATAGACAGTATTAAATTATTATTAGTATTAAATAACACCCGGCATAATACCCTTTCAAAAGCACATGACTGTATTGTCGATGAAGGGGTACTTGAGCTCATCCGATGAGGCTGTAGGGGAATCACTGTTAAATACCTTACTGGAATTGTATTTCAAAAATATTTTAGGCTTTCCTATGTTGCATTTTTAGCCTGATCAAATGTGAAAAAGCGCTGTGAACAAGCTTTTATTAGAACTCTATACTAAAAACAAATGTCACAAAATACCTCCTGGATCTGTCTGTGATGAGGGTGGGACCTCATTGCTCTGTCTGGAGAGAACTAGACTTGTCACTTTGAATTCAGTCTTGCAACTTTCAGTGGCACAGCATTCGGTGTGATCTTTATTTTTAGCTCAGGAGCTCAATGCATATATCAGCACTGTACTGCGCAAGCACTGACACCCTCTCATGCTCTCATTCACAAGAATCTCTTCATTGTGTGTGTGAGAGAGGGGGAGAGTGTGTGTGCGCACACAGGGAGGCAGGTCTTGGCTAAAGTTTATTAACTTTCTCTTAGCCAATGGGGCGCCTTGTGCGTTTTTCCTGCTGACCAATGGGACAGATTGAGAGGTTGGAGGTGGGTGTTGCTTAGCAACTGCAGGTAGAATCTCAGATCATGTCGGACCCATTGTTTTATCTTGCCTCCATGAGAGACATTACATGCTATGTGTTGTGATTTGTTAGTAAAAAACACCTCTGTGTAAATGCGTCACAAAGTTGTTAACTCTATTTTTGTATTGTTAAACAAAGATCACAGTGACTTTAATGGCATTTCACCCTCAAGACTGAGCACTTTTAATTTGTCATTATATTACAACATGTAGCTGTCAAAGGAATTTAGATTGTATTGTTTTATTATTATCATTATTGGTATCCCTATTTATAGGGAAAATAGCCTTTTATGAACCTCTTGCAGAGTCATAGATGACTGGTAATAAACATAGACAACAGACAAGGCAGCTAAAAACAAAGGTGTCAATAAAACATCAACATTTAACCTGACACACCCCCAGATGCCATCACACAAACACACACACATACACACACACACACACACAAAACACACACAGAACTGATGCAATTAATTGTGATTTTTTTATTCTGATTCTGATCCGAGAAACCTTGAGTGTTGACCGAAATTAAATTCAGAGTATTTTTCTGCTAAATCCAGTGTTTGAAAATAGGCTTTAAGAGAGACACAGACTACCACATACAAATATAAGTATATGATCCCTCCTACAATGTTCCTGACTCCCACAAGGCAGAACGTCACAGCTGTGAACTTTTCATCCCCTGTCTAATTAGATGACCTGATATCTTAAAGCAATATGTCACGGTGGAATAACTCGTAGAGAGCTGACAACCAGCACTGTCTGTCCTTTTACCACTAATAGTGTCGTTTGTTGGCTTTTGTTTTTACCTCTGTTAGCTTAATAACTATGTGTAAAAGTCACCTGAAAATGGGTATGAATGCTTGATACACTCACTGTGTCTCATGTTGATGTAAACATGCTGAAAAGTGAAGAATAATATTTCTGATTCAAATAGTGCTTTAAATAGTTGTCAAGAGCAGCCTTTGTATTTATTATTTTATGCTCCTCCACACTTCTTTTTGAGGGACACATGCATTCGTGGATAGTTCAGTTTAATAGAAAAAAGACCAAACATGGAGAAGATTGAAAGGAAAAATCTGTTAGTGTTCAGTTGTAGAAAATTAACAAAATTATTTTACTATTTTTTCAGTCAAAAATACGGCATCATAGGCAAGGCACAAGAGCGTTGCTTCTGCTCATTGTCCTGTCCCGTGATGCTTAATGCAAATATTTAAATGGGGTTTATGGAAATTCCTGGGATGCACCCTGGATTTGGCATGTAAAGCAGGGCCAAGTCAGATTGTTTTTTACACCACGTACATTTGTGTCCAGTGAATCCTACTGTGGGAAGCAAAGGAATAGACACATAACTATAAAATAAAATTACTACATTGGAGCACGTTTGGGACGATACTTCAGCTCAAAAGGCAGTCAAACATAGTGATTCTGGATAAGGTAAGCCTTGATAGCTTACACCTTTGCAGAGATTTAAAACTAGTGCTCAAATGATCAGTCAATTATTCGATTAGTCAGTCATCAGAAAATTATTCACCAAGAGTTTTGATTATCCATTCGTTTTAGTTGTTTACCTAGCAGAAAAGCTTGACTGTGGCTTCTATAATTTTGGCATTTCCTGCTTTTCTGTAATTTTTCTTTGGGACAAAAGTAGACATTTAGTCACCTTGAGCTTTTTTAAAGGTGATTGTAATGGGCAGTTGTTACTATTTCATAAACTAAACAGTTGATCAATTAAGCGAAAACTGAATCAACAGATTAATCAGCACTGAAAATAATTGTTGGGGGACCAGGGTGCACATTCTGTTACAGGGCAGGTAGCCTTAGATGGTATTTCTTCCCACAAACATGCCAAATTTCAAAAGAGTGTTCGTTTTTGTCAGTGAAAACCTGGTTGACTGAGGTCGATCTGAAGTAACAACAAACATTATTTCCTTTTCAAGGGCATTATATCTATACTGTCAGTCACATACAGAAATGAAGAGAAATCAGAGAAAAACAGATGGTTTCTTACTCCCAGCTGAATATTACCAAACTATGCATTATTTTTCATGATATCTACAACAGAAATTTATCTAATACGTTGTCTTACATGTTTGTTTGCCATCCTCTTTTTCCGCCCAGCAGTTTTTTGTTTTTTTCAGTAATATTTCATTTAATAATCTCCCTCTACATTTTTCCCAGCAAACATATTTTGGACAGAAACAATGTGGCAGCAAATACCTGGCTCCCTTTATCAATACACAGCTGACTGTTGACAGGACCTTGTGCAGTGGTTATAGCGGGGGATGGGTGAGATTTACAGTTTCCTTTACCAGGTAATGTCTCCTGTTGTGAAACAATGTGACAGAAAATCAGTACAGCTGTGATGGCTCAGCAGTGTTCTTTGCCCCTCTACATTCTCCTCCAGGAGCTTATCCAAAGCCCACCTTAAATATACTGTATGTAGCCTGTGGATGACTCATCCTCAGGAGAATGAGCTGTACGATGCAGGTAGCCTTGCAAATAAACATTTCACGATTTGCAGAGTGTACTGAAGTCCTGTGCTGACTTAAAGTCTGAACCCACAGACTGCAAACACAAACTCTGACAAACCAATTCTGTTATATTATGTCTGAAAGGCACACAGTGTAAAATATCCTCCTGTGTTTGTTACACATGTAATGACATTACTAAAACACACAACAATGAGACATCAGTTGAGGCTCCAGAATTTTTAGTCATTTTGTTTATTGAGACACCAAATTTGTCATCATTGCAGCAATTGCCATGGAGACAGGGTTAAAGGTAGAGAAAGCAGTGCTGGAGAGAGACAGTTGATATTTGAACTCAACAGCAAAACAAATACACCCTCCCTTCAGTGCTCCTTCAGAAGCTCCGCCTCTCAAATTCATTGCAAAAGCACTGTCACAGTGGTGGAATCCAGAGCGTCATGTATGGCGTGGAAGTGGATACTCATAGCTAAAGTGAAACAAACCTTATAATATAAAATGTCATCAAATGAATGATATGCACAAAAACGCAGCACCATAAACACAGCAGGGTAAAAACTAGAGAGAGTTTGTTGTTTAGATCATTCTTACAAAACTACAATGACAGAAGAGAGGACTGTAGCTTTGTGGCTAAGCTAACAAAGAAGATAACGTTACCTGGCATAGCATTTCAAATTGTGCATCCAGCCAAATATATGAATGCTGTGTCTAAATTTCTTTGATATAAATTAGACTTCATTAATCCCCGTGAGGAAATTTGTCTTTTTCATTTCACCTCTCCAGAATACTGGGAACGAATCCTAATTTTGAAGCCAGGTCTGCAAATGAAAAGCATAATAGCCCTAATACCCAGGATACATGTCTTCAGGGATAAACAAAATGAGTAGAGCTGTGTTTTCTATCATTTTTGACTTGTGACCCATTAAAACAAAGCTGTGTCCAACACATTTAGTGGTAAAATTATCCAGTAATTCACAATAAGAAGCAGATAATAGAGGGAAAAAAAAGTGTGTGGGAACAACATAACACAGCGCCTTAAAACCTTTATCCATCCTGACGTCCTATTAATTCTACAACTGAATGACTTTTAATTCAAGCCTGGTCTGTCCTGTTTCAAATAAACTTGGAGCCACTACTCATCCATGTTACACCCACACAGGTGTTTTCACTTGTTTTGCCTGATTAGACCTCCTCAGGACTGTGTGGGTGTGTACAGACTGTGCTTGATTCACATCTGCATCACTCTCCTGTTTGTTCTGTTGTGCCTGTTAGGGAAGTTCAACTTAACACCTTTATGGTCCTTATTAGTATGTACAAATAGTTTGGTCACCTTAGGTAACAGAGTTACTCAGTAAGAGAAGCTGCAAGTTTCATTGGTATTCTCACCTACCATTAATTTCAACATTTTCCTTTACAAAACCCTCTTTGTTTGTCAACACAGAACACGTCTCCTTGATACAATAAACAATAAGTGTATGTTATTGCCATCAGTTTTAAATTATTCCATCTGCATTTATGAGAATTTTTTTATTTAATTATTTTTGTCACTTCAGTATGACTTCCTCCTCTTTCGGCTGCTCCCGTTAGAGGTTGCCACAGTGGATCATCCTGCTGCATGAGCCACATACCCTCTAGAATAACGCATAGAAGAGTTTTCTGATTTGATGCCCCTATCATCTGCCTTACAAATCACTGCTGAACTAGAATTACCACCTCATGGTTGTATGCCTCCATCAACCAGCCAAGTGGCAGGAAATATGGTCGCAATCTCCCCTTTCTGAGTTGCAGATTGAATAATGGCCAGAAGTGTTTTTGCAGAATAAGGAATTAAAATAGAACAGTTCTCTAACGTGACAACAGTATTTTTAAGGTTTGGTTAAGTTTAGGCACAAAAACAGCTTCATCCTATTTAGGGAAAGATCGTAGCATGGCTTAAAATAAGTGCGTAGTTGAGGTTAGAAGACCTTCATTGTCATGGTTACAGTGATAACCACATGGTTAAGGTTCAGGGACATTCGTGAAAACAGAAAATGAATAGCAGTCTTCCATGTTAAGGCCAATTCATACCTCCCATGTCTGCAAGGATCCACCTTGGCCCACGTAACGTAAATGTCATCATGGCCGCGAGGGTAAATGTGGTTGCCTATGTACACGTCCACTTGTAGCCCAAAATTTGTGACCATGCAGACAGCATAGCAAGTGCACCGACTGCTCATGGGCCAGATTAATAATTGGAGTCTTGTTGCGAAGAGAGGTTGTGCGAGGAGATTCGGTGTTACCCACATTTATATGATTATTTTTTCAAACAATGCAAAGGCAGCCAAATAGCATTGAACTGGATCTATTCTCCTATTCTCGTTAAGCAGTTGCACATTATATTTTCTTTCTTACTTCTTGATTGTTCTCTTCTACTTGTTCTCTTCTACTTCTTGATTTGTATAGTGGTCAGAAAACAACGTTGTGATGCTTTATCACTATGAACTGTAATGGAGTGTGGATCGAGAAATAAGCATGTGTGGAACACCAGACTGACGTGGACGTAGACTGCGACTAGAACCGCGTGGGCGTCCATGCGACCGGAGTAAAGTCTGCAGCTGTCTGAGGCTTTAACATCCAATGTTTTGATACCCATCTATCCAGAACATCATCTGACTTTTTCCTTTTCTCTTGAGATAATTACTACAGACACTATAGGGCTTTAGTCACTTGAACGTAAACAACTGTTGATTCGCAACGCTTGCAGACTGATGCCGTCGTTCTTCTTGGCAGGACTTCTGCCAGAGTGCAGAGATTTTCTGAGTTGTGTATTCCATTTTAGGATCAATACATCATTATGAAATTCAGTTTGAATCTCTTCTCTTCGCTGCTTTACAGTTTAGTTGACAATTTACTGGACAACTTTGAACTTGTTCACTAGAAGGGTCCATTTGAACAACCCTCTGATGTGGAATTCATAAAACTGTAAGTGGAAATAACAAAAAAAAAAGAGCCCTTTTAAGTTATCGAAAAATGTATCAATTTTTGTTGACCACAGTTTTCTTTGTACACATGATGTTGAAATACATTATCAATGTCTAAAGCACTTGAATGTTGAGTTGCATACGCACAGAAACGATAACACTATATTTGTTGACTTTTTGCCATTCTGAAAAAGTCCTGTTTTCATTAAAATTAATACTTCACCGATTCAGCATTGCATTCACGATGGACAATTAAAATACTGTATATCGATCAAAAACCGATGCAGCAGAACCAAAGATATTGTTTATGTATTCCAGAAATACTTCATTTTTTCAAAATCTGACACCTACATTACCCACAATGCAACTCAACTCAACAGTTGAGTTGGAGATTTGGGTTTGTTATGTTAGTAGCGGGTGATAGCCTCGAGTCTCAAGCAGAGATAAGGAGCAGGCTACAGCGGTCTGGTAAACTCACTTCTTTCTAACTCCACACCTCTAGATTTTTTTTCATTTTCAAACTTGTCTTCAGACCCAACCAATGCTGACTCAGATGAAACAATTCATCAGACTTTGTGCAGCTCCCTATGGAGCCACAAAAGGCTGTGTACATCTTTTTTTCGGATATGCATGGTACTCCCCAAGACCTGTAAACAGACTTTAATGTGTAAAATCGATGGAGTCCCTCTTTGAGTGTTGATGTAGTCAATAATGTCATTTTCAATGCAAGATTGACACAGCTGAGCTATCAACAATGACAAGTTACCAGTAGCCAGGATACTCTGTTATTACACTTTTTAAAGCTCTTGCGACTGTGTTCTGAATCATTTTCTTGTAGGGTGGAAGTTTCAAGATATAATATATAATACAGTAATAATACAATTTCTTACATGTCACTATAATTTCTCTTCTGAAAGCTTGAAGGTGCCATGTGTACATTTTTGTAATGGCAACAGAGCCAGCATTAGCATTAACACCTTCTTAACTGTAGAAGAAAGTTTGCAAGTTCAGCATCAGACCTCTAGCTAGCTGCATCCCGTCCCCTCTCATAATACTACTTTGCCATTGTGAGTCACTGTAGCGTCCAGTCTGCTCCAGTTCAGAGAGAATGAAGTAGCATATAGGGGCATATTGTAACCTCTTGCCTTGTTAACGCAACAATAGCAGAAGCTCTTGGCAGGAAACCATTATCACCACCAGCCGCATCCAGCAATAAGCCATGTTCGGCGGCAGACAAAACTTACAAATGGCATCTTTAAAGCATTTCACGTCTTTCTTTCAGAATTTGACAACATTATCAACTAGAAAATTCCAGGGAAATTTTGAGTGCCACGGGGGCTACTGCCGGGATGAGTACATGATTTATTTCCAGTGTTCAAAAGTCAGCCTGATCATATTCTGGTTTTGAGAAATGTCTTGATATAAAAGACTCTGATATAAAACAATGTCACATCCCTCC
>NW_019525288.1:437294-449234 GCF_002814215.2 Seriola lalandi dorsalis
AACACCAAAAGTCATAGCACCCCTTGCGGGATCAAGACGCACGTTTTGATGTATATATTACCAGGGTTTTCTCAAAGCTGCGGGACGAGTTACGCGCCGAAATTTGGCGGAAGAATAATAAACCCGAAACAGAAGATTAATAGATGCCTCGGAGCTGAGCACCCGTGGCACTAATAACTCTTAATGACAACAATCATAAACAACAGTGAAGTTCAATTAATGATAATGTCAGTTTTCATGATAGTGTAATGCCAGCCTCATGCACACCCTTTCAAATAGTGTTACCATGGATATTATAGTAGCTATATATGTGGGCTGGATTTCTGCAGAGGAGCTTAATTAAATTTTCCTCCTGCCTACCTTAGCTTTTAACCTGCAAAAAATTGCACCTGCTTTCTATAGATGAAAAATTCTCCACGAAAAAATCATCCTTCTCAAAGTGTGTGAACTTTAAGAAATCAGTCAGAATGCACAAATAACCACACTTATAATATCTCCTCCCACTTTGTGCGCGCTTCTCCCTCAAATGCATGTGGGAGCGAGGCATACTTCACTGCTGACACACAGAGGGCTTCTCTGTCAGATGACAGGAAACAGCACTTCCAGGCCGAAGCACCAGTTTGATAAATAACACGCGTGGCTCCAGGCATACAACGCGTCTCAAACCTCAAAATGTGGCCCTCAGTCTTTGTCTCTCTGGCATACAAACTGTACACAGCTACACTCAAACACATACACATGCTCTCAAACGCTTTCCTTTCATACATACTGTACATACAAACACTCAGTCTCTCTCTCTCTCTCTCTCTCTCTCTCTCTCTCTCCAATGATTAAAAAACAATATCCAGCTTATAACTGCAAGTTAGTCAGACACCCACACTCATTTGCAGTGAAAGGCAAATGACCCTGGTGATGAGTCATTGCATTCACTCAGAGACTTGCTTTATTCAACACACTGAAATCTCTTAAGGCAGAGCGAAGCAGTGGCCATGGTGCACCATGGTACCTCTGAGTGAGCTCAGGTGAGTGTTGCCTTTTATAAAAAGCACATAATGTCATTAAAATCCAGTGAAATCAGACACACACACAACAATTAAAAAGGGCTCTCTTCTCCTGTGACAATGGCAACTGTATTTTATATGTCATGCATTTCAATTGCATGTACAGTGCAAGTGCAGTGAAAGTATAATTGTGAATGCTCTGCTGCATTTCCTCTTTTCTTTAACCAGGAAATCCCAATAACTACAGCAAATGTATTTGTCAGATTTATAAATCACAGATTTTCTCAGTAATCAATTGATTGGCACCTGCAATGATTTCCAAATATGTCCATATGTCTACTTATGATGATTATGTTGCAGATCATCAATAGCCGTGTTTCCGTCAACGTACTTTTAGGCGCATTTTGAAGTATCGCTTTTTTACTGATACAGTGAAAAATCGAAAAAAAACGTCCTCAATTGTGCGAAAAAGCCTTTCACGCCCGCTTTGCAGTGGTTTTTGCTTCAAGTCCGTTTTTCGAAAGAGAGTTAGAGTGGATGGATGATCAAAACACCTTTTCCGAATGATTTCTGACGTAGCAAATATAAAACTGACATGGCTGGTCAACTTTTTCTGCTTCTACAGGGGAAGAACTAGAAGAAGCTGTTTCTGGTGTCTTCCTGGATATTCTCGTCAAATGTATTTCTTCATCTCCATTAAACTCTAGCCAAGATGGTCGAGGTTTTATGGCGATCGGCAAACAACTTGTTTTGTTTCCGGTTCATTACGGTTCGATTCGCTGTGGTTTTGCGAGGTGCAGTGTGGCCTATACCACCACCTTATGACAACATTACGTAGCTTAGTTCATTCGCTCCAAATACACTTGATAATTAAATGGAAACACGGCTAATGAGATGTTTCAGACAAAGTGCGATTTTTCCCTTCACAGATTTATTTTGAGTAATCTGTGGTAGGTAAAACCAACCAGTATTTTAGAATAAAAAGCAAAGGTTAGTGAAACATTTTAAAACAACGTTTTATGTGGAAACCTTGTTTAATCATCTTGACGTCACTGAGATTTATTTTGTGACTCCTTCAAGGGGTCCCGACCCACAGGTTTGGAACCACCGCTTTAAGTCACATCAAAACAGGTTGTGGTAAATTCATTTTTTTAAAAATACATTTAACAGAAATGATTATTAGGAAAAATTACATTTTGGGCAAATATATTGAAATAAACATCAGCAAGACATCTGTACAACTGCAATAATGTGTATATCAAAAATACTGAAATTAGACCTGAAACGATTAGATGATTGATTAGTTGATCATCAGACCAATCCTAACAACAATTCTTATCAGCGATTAATTGTGTAAATGACCAAAATTCACTGGTTTCAGCTTCTCTGATGTTTGCTGCTTATCATTGTTTTATGTCATAGTCCACTTAATGTCTTTGGGTTTTTGACTGTTGGTGAGACAAGACAAGCAATCTGAATGTATCACAAACAATTAACGGAAAACTTAGTCAGCAGATTAACTGATAATGAAATAGACATTAGTTGCAGCCCTAATTAAAATAAATAAATGGTTACTTTAATATTTACAAGATTTCACTCAGAAAACCAAGTAAATACAAGTAATTTTTTGTTTTGTTTTAGTTTGTAGGAGCAGCAGAATGTGATTCAGGTGTGTGTGTGTGTGTGTGTGTGTGTGTGTGTGTTTGTGTGTGTGTGTAATTGTGAGTCATATCAGTGTGCGGGTGGTAAAACAACTTTCTCCTTATTTTTTGCTTAGCATGGACAAACTTTCTAACTGAGTGATTTATTTCACAGGCATGTAAAAGACGCAGGTGACAGATGTTTGGAAAATGAAAAAACAAAACAGACAAAGATTTCCTGAGGCATCAGTGAGACGTGTCCAGTCTGTCTGACCACAGTTTGTACGAAGCTCTTTCCTAAACAAAAAAAAAAAAAACCTGAATGAACCTGAGACTCATTTTTGGGCATTAGGCCTGAGGGCTGCAAGTGTTATCTGGCTGCATCAAGTTTACTTTGTTTAAGAAAAGAAAGAATAGTGGAGTGTATGGGGGGAGGGAGTGTAACGGGAGTCTTTAACAGGGAGTAAAAGGGACTGAAAGGATTTTGATCCAGTGATATTATATATCTGTTCTGGTCAGAGCAGACAAAAGCACACAGCAAACCACCAGAGAGCAAAGCATGTCATGTGAATAGTATGTCTTCTTTGCAGTGTTGTACATCCAAAGGCTTTGTGTGTCTGAATTTGGCTGGTACAAGGCACAAAGGAGGCAGTTTGTTCGCCCCTGACAAGTGTGCTTTTATTTGCAACAGCCCTTTGATGTATAGAGAAACTTTGGCTGGGATATCCCTCGCAGACAAATGCACCAGAAATCCCACTCCTTTGTATTATCCTTAACATTTCCCTCACCATTGACTGCGAAGCTTTTATTCCTTTTAAGACCTTTATTTTAAACTTTGTGCCTACTGTCTGTCTGTCAACTGTAATGGGGAATCTTGTTTGACTTTATTGTACGGGAGGGGGTTGGTGGTATTGATGGGGCCATGCAGTTCAGATATGAAAAAACATCAGCAGACCATGTGACAAAGTTTGATGTTTACAGCACTTTGGTAGTGTTTAGACAGTCAAGTGTTGTAAAACTATGAAAACATAACAGTAATAAACAATAGTTGATTAAACAACCCCATCACAGGGTCACTTTAGTAGCTTTTATGGAGCTTTTAAACAAATCCTCTTCAGCAGATCAGGACAAACTATATAAAAGGGAAAGTTCCTAATTACTCCAAACTTCAGGTTTTCTCTTTTGTCCAAATTTTTTGTAAATTTTTGTCCCACATGTACGCCTTTACAAATATATCTGTATTGACTTATATCATCCCATGCGATTTATCACTCTAGGTCTATTGTAAAGTGATTCTGAGAATTCTGGGGATTTTCTTTTTTTTTCTTTTTCTTTCAAATTGGGTCAGAAACTTGTTTAATTTCACAAATTCAAAAACATTTGCACTGGAATCAAGATGTTTGTTGTATCATAATCAAAACAAAAATGTAAGAGTCCATCAGGCGTCAATCCATCCATTAAAGTACACACTGTGATCAGAAAATGTGTTGTTCACTTATGTTATCTAAAATAACAAGCAAGCAATAACAAGCAGTTGAGAAAACAATAGGTCACCGATAGGTCCATTTAATAGCTGGGCTGGTGCTTTCAAACATAACATTTCTGCACACATTAAGCACTAGGAAAACTGATGAAGATCGTGTGATATAAGCTCCAGAGCAGCAACTAAATTAACCCTGTGTTGATGTCAAAGATCAACTTTTACCCTCAAATTATAGGGAGTTTTAATTTCAGAATAACAATCTGTTAAAGGAGGTGTTGCCTGAAGTTTAAAATCTTCGTTTGAACGCACACACACAATGTTTGCTCAGCAAACCATCAGCTTTGACCGTCATTCCAGACATCCACATGATTAAAATCAGCAATTTAACCAAGGTGAAGAGAAAGTTCACGCACTCACACCTGAGACCTGCCCAGTAAACTGTCACAGTCTTACACAGTTGTAACCGAACAGTTGGGACTTCAGTGACTCTGTGCAACAGCACTTTGACAGTTGCTGTTGAGGCAGAGCACAGTGTTACTTCCCTACGCAGCTTTCGTCAGCCAGTCCAGGGATTTGAACTGCCAGCTTCCA
The DNA here is from genome assembly GCF_002814215.2 of Seriola lalandi dorsalis. NCBI lineage: Eukaryota > Metazoa > Chordata > Actinopteri > Carangiformes > Carangidae > Seriola > Seriola lalandi. Next base: position 442,010 of record NW_019525288.1, read on the forward strand.
AGTCACGAGCCTCCACCTCCTCTGCAGGCGGCTGCTGCTGCTATCTTTTATATCAGACGACCAGTAAAAGAGCTAAAACTCTTGACCCGTCCATTCCTGGGCGCCCACAAGTGCTTAAGCAGATAAAGATTATATTCGTCACATAGGCATTTTAGTATGGGGGTCAGAAAATAGGGCTTTTACATAAAAACATTGAAAAAACAGTTTTGTTTTAAAGCCTTAGTAATGCTGATATGAGTTTTGCGAGGTTGCTGACCTTGACTGACTGAATATTTTTAAGTTGGCTTACACTGGATTTTACACCATGGTATTTACAATGGTTGGTGGTTATGCTAGAAATGTACACACTTACTAAATATTCTGTCAAACTTCACTTTAAGAACAAAGCCTCCGTTTTTTTATGCAAAGTAAAACAAGATGTTTGTGGGTTCAGTGTCCAGTTCAGAAATCCGTTAGGCCTACAAGGTCAACAGCCTGTGCTGCTTCAGTCCACCTCACCAGTGTCGGACTGAATCACACAAAGTGAATATCTAAACTCACAATCTACCACCTACATTCTTCGTATGCATTCAGTATTGCTGTGGAATGACTTCTGTACATCTGCAAGCTATAAAAATAACCACACACATGGTATTTTGCCGTCGTGGTCGTATTTTAAGTCATTTTTTTGTTACATTAGAGTTTTCAGTTTTTAACTTCTTGGTTACTTGAAGACAGCGTGGTAGCAAGTAGGACTAAATATTAATGACCAAAGCCACCAAATCAATTTAATCCATCGCGCTGCGCATGCAGACAGACTTACATACATTGTTTCTCCTTTCCTCATAGAGTTCAGCAGAAAATCACGGAAGGAGAGACAATCATGCAATGTGAACACCTCTGTCAACGTGTGTTACATATATGTGCTGCATTGAAGGTCAGTGCCTCGTACTTCTACTGTGAAATATTTGGCTGATCATAAAGGGGCTACCATTTGCAGAGTTGCCGTGCATGCAAAATTTCAGGTCACTACCACTGGGAACCAATAATGCCTTTGGCTAAGCAACAAGATGCAAATACATCTATTCAAATTCCCACCACTCCATACACATTCACGCTTACACAAACACTCACACAACAATCTCATCTCAACACGCCACGCTGCAGAATTAAAATACATCGCATTCATTTCGGTCTTGAATAAGTCACCGTCCCTGGGCCATATTTGATCTGAGACAAGTTTGGATCCATATTGCTGTGTTCCCTTTTCTTTTTTTTGTCCAAGTAATGAAACTTATCTAAGATATTCTACATAATTAAAATCGAAATTTTAATGTTTACCCACCATGTTTGCCCATTGATGTTTGGCAGCCTCTCAATCCAGTGGCAGGCCCAGATTACCTATCTCACCCAGGCAGTCATAAAGCTAATGGCAGACAGGCAGCATCCGCCACTCCAGGCTGTCGAGCAGACGGAGGGTTAGTCAGAGTTAGGAGATCAATGCACTTATATGTCACACCCAGAGCTCTAGATGTTTCCCCTCAGGCACTAAAGACAGAGTTTACATAGTCACCTGGTGTTTAACTGATAAAAGATGGTCGAGAGAAGACGGATCATACTGTACGCAGCAAAGCCAGATAGAAACCCTCAATATCACACCAGCACATTCAGTTCAATTTCAGCCTGTTAAAGCCACTGGGGCAACCCAAATATCATCCATCCTGACACTGTCCGTCACACTATACATAGAACGGCGAAATTAGCACAAATGCAGCACTGGCCATCAGTGTGAAGTATGGTGGCAGTAGGGCGATTATTTACGGGCTGCATTACTTTCTGAAGACCTGAGCTCTGAGTCACTGACCGAGCCTGATAATTAATTCCACACTCTACAGAAATATTATGAAGCAGGACGACAGAATGACAGATGTAAAGCATGAAGCACATTGTCAACAGGGTGACTGGATTAAGCTATTGTGACTCTTTCATTATGCAGCATTTTTACGTGAATGAATTAAGACTTTAAATAGGTGGCTGTTTCTGTTTTTTTTTTTTGTTTGTTCGTTTTTTTTTGTTTTTTTACAAACAACACCTTGTTTGAGGGTAAATTGAGGGAAAATTGAAGAGACATGAGGTACAGTAGTTTGATTTACTGGTGTGTAATCAGAGTATTTGTTGTTTTCTGTCTGCTCTTTGTTTGTCCCAGAGCTCAACTTCCTGTAGATACAAGAGGTAGGGGGGGGGGGGATCTGACAGTAAGAGATAACCTGCTATCAGCGGGCCTTCTATTTTTAACAGCAGGTGCTAGTAACACATGACGTGGAGCTCTTGTTATCAATATTTATGGAACAAAGATTAAGACAGAGTAATGATACACACGGCCCCGACTGGATCCATCCTCGCTTAATAGTTGTCATTACAGCGAGGGGGAGGAAAGTGCTGATAGACTCAAAATTTTAGGCTGGCACTCTACATTTTAGTAATGTTTCCAGAGACCAGACAGGGCCCAAATGTGATTACCAGATGTAAACAGGGAAGTATGATCACTGCAGTGTTAAAATGGCTTTCACAATTTTCTTTTTTGTTTTTTTCTTTTCTTTTCTTTTCTTTTCTTTTTTCTTTTTTTTGTGATTAATTTTGTACAGTTGTCGTTTGAGAGGGAGGAGCTTTCGATTAATTTTCAGGCTCTTATAGGCAGATTGCTGGCAGATCCTTGGATTCATTCACACCAGATCCCATCTGAAATGCAGGTACAGAGTAATAACAACAAGTGGTGAAGAGCCAACCGCTAAAGAGCGACACTGTGGCTATTCCTGCTATCATTCCTACATTATACATCTTCTTTGCTGTGTTTGCTGAACCTAATGAACATCAATATCTACACCAATCTCAGTCGTTCTTTACAGACCACAAAGATCTGTAATGGTGCACCTTCATCTCCAAATTTATCCCACAGTGCAGCCCGTTGGCTACACATCTTAATAACACTCCCTCTGCCAAAATATATTCCACTCAAACACTTAAAAGTTCCAAGAGTAAGCTCAAAAGAGGTGAAGTATCTTGGCAGACCACAGAGCAAAATGCCATGCAGTCATATGCAGCCCAGGGGATGAAGTGATTGATCTGTGACCTCGGTCTCAGCCATAAGATATTGTGGTGAAGAGTGCGGGGGAGGGCATGGATAGTGGAAAAGGGACGAGCATGAGTCAGTAACAGAGTCTGCGAAAAGCTGTGGGAGCAGAGGAAGTGTTAACAACATCACAAGTAGGAGCAAGTCAAGTTACCACGTCAGGAAGCAAAAAGGACTGAGAGTAGGATGATGGTAGGAGCCCAAGGTGATGGGACACATACATCCCTAATCATTTAATCATGTGCAGCGAATGAAAGGGAATTGTTCATCCTCAGCATGCTGTCCACGCCGAGGTGATATGTGTTACCTCTCTCTTTACGTCACTCCTTTTTATTAGTAGCCTGTAATGAGTAGCCACTGTGTGAAAAACCTACATTTAGAGAGGAGGGACTTCAAGGATAATAAGCTATGTGTGACTCTCAAGTCCTGCACTTGTTGCCTGTATGGTAGATGAAAAAGTACATATTTCTTGGCAAAAAATAATTATAATTAAAAAAAAATGATTCTAATTTTATCTGATTATGCCATCTTGTGTCTTTAAGACAGAAATGTATTTACACAAACTGCACAGAAAATAAGTCTTTTTTTTTGGCCACTGCCTCTACAAGCAAGATGACAGAGTACATGCGTAGTCAGACCAAATTAGAATCAACTATATTTGCCAAGAAAAGACTTTTTTAATGTGTTAGAAGTTTTGCTACAATATTGATAAGTGACAATGACAACACAGCAACTTGCATCTTTTCTCTTTCTCTCTCCTTCCTTAGTCATGAAGCTGCAGAGTCAAAATTCAAATCAGTGCATCTATCAGTGCTTGTGTGGTGACAAAGGGACAGTGTTGCCCCCCCCCCTCGCCCCCCTCCCTCCCTTTTCCACCCATGATTCACCTACAGAGGCAGAAGGCAAAGTGTGCGCCAGAGCAGCAGGTCTGAGTGGCATCGAGTTACCCATAACACTTTGATGAGCAGCTTTTTTTTGTTGTTGTTTTGTGAGAGAAGTCCAAGGATTTGTCAGGTGGGTGCTATTGTCTCTTTGCAGACGCACGCCTACAGGTTCCAATAACGCACCACCCATGCAGCGTGATTTCCATAAACTAACCAAACAGTCATTTCTGACACAAGAATGACACGTTTCTTTCAAACACTCTAGAAAGTTTGGGATGCTGGCAAAGAGTCAGGCAAATATCACCTATTACTCATGTTACTTAGTACATTTGGGGCTTCACTTGCAAGCACAGCGCTTCGTCACTGCATAACAATCAGATGGCTGAGTGTTGGCAGTGCAACTGATGGAATTTTACTGAAAACAGATTTCGCCTTTGAACTTCCAGATATTCCTGATCGAAAATTCTCATCCCCGGCTTGCAACGCTCTGATCGCTTCTCTCAGTGTAACTGTGGCTCTGGAGGACGTGGATTAACTTTTTGATTTCTGTTGTCATCTATCCGAAAACAAAAGAAAAAAAAGGCAAACGCAGCACTTTGACAGAATTTGACAATGTAAGTATATATGAGAGTGTTTGGTCCAGCCAAAATACAAGACAGAAAGCGCGGGGGGGTGGCGGAGGAGGGTGTGGGGGGGTCATTTTGAGCAGCAACAAGTTCCTCAAGAACTTGACAGGCAGACACAGGGGCGCTATTAATGTGATATTTGTTTTGTAAACGCGACCTGGCTGTGCATCGTCCATGTCCGAAAAATTTAAATGACCAGTTGTGCGAATGCGTAATGGGCCTATGGCCCTTCGCCAAAGAGGGAGTTAACAGTGTAAAACACAAACACGTGAATGTGGATATGTCTCAGAAGTTTTTATGTTTCTGTCACATGCGGATTTAAAGATTTGAGGCAGTTGAACGAGCGATCAGTCAGGAACTAGTAGCCCCATAAACTTGGACTGCCGTCGCTTATTTCAATCACGTAAGACCCCTAATGGCGTTGTCCGGGCGAGGGTGTTACGTATATCTGTACAAGCTTTTCTGACAACGCAGGGTTGTTGATATTTGTCTTTTACTGTAGAGCCACCAAGGTGTTGCCTAAGAGAGTTTAAGCACGCCGATATTGCAAAGGGTTATTAGATTCATAAGTCAGCGAAGTGGTGGGCGATCTACTGAGCACAGCAGAAGTTCTCATATGATGACTTCAAACAAGACACATTACCTACCAGCATCTGTTGGAGTGAGTGGATATTAAGACACTTCTATCTCCAGGACAGCGTAGGGGAAAATGGTAAGTAGCAATGGAAACACGCAGCATATAAGAGATGATTACCAGTAAATAGTCGTGCTTGCTGTTTAGTCTGGCAACGCATTGCTGGAAGGGTTGGACTCAGTGGCTACTTGAGAAACTCAGTATCGAGACCCATGTCTGATGAGGCTGATGTTGACAAAGCTTGTGTGAAAAAAGACTGTGTGGCATTTCTCGGTTAAGGATATGCCGGTACAGTGAGAGAGGTAAGGAAATATTACATTGTGTCTGCGCGCAATGTGTGGATGTGATGTAGGATATAGGCTGTCTTGGAGAGGCTGTAGTGTGTGTTGGCAGTGAGAGCTATACATTTTATGCATGTATGTATGTTCTTTTCTGAGCCTGTGTTTAATAATAAGGATTATAAAAAGCAACATGTGCCACTTACCTGTGACACTTGTCATAAGCGTGACATTAAGAACAATAGGGATCAGTATCAGCGCTGCCAGTTGTAATTTGACATGAGAGTGGAGCCTTTTTTGAGGCGACTATACACTGAATTGAACCGGCATTTGTGATATAGGTGCTGTTATCTGGAAGGAAATGTCCGACTAACATGTGATCAAATATTAACAGAAGCTGGTTTGGCAAGAGGGGGGAAAAAAATACACGTGACGAGACGCGGGGAAGCAGCTGAGTAAAAAAAAAAAAAAAAAAAACAGTTTAAAGTGGGCACTCAAACAAAAGTATATAGATATTTTCTTGGCCCCTCATAGTTACCCTGGCTGTGTTATGCTTTCAGCACGTTGGACAGAGGCACCGGAGTCGTGCATGGACTAAAACACCGAGTGGACGCCAACTCTCTTTCTCTCTTTTCCCAGCCCCCCTTTGCCAAACCTGGGATTGTTTTTTCAACTTTTGGTAAGCTTATTCTGAGGGAGCCTGTGGTCTGTAAACGGAAAATAAACGGGATTTTAAAGAGGAAGGAAAAAAAAGAGCAATTAAAAAAACAGGATAAAGGAAAAAAGAAAAGCGCTTGCCATTGAGAGCCTGTGCTTTAAAGATGTGTTTTTTGTAGAGCACTGTGAAAGTTTAAATGTTAGGGCGTCTGGTCTTTTGCACACCACATTCTCGGTACCTATAAGCCCCCCCACACTGCGCTAAACTTTGGGACATGCAAGTCTTGGTCGCGGAGATCTAACCACGCACATAGTGGTTGTCAGCCCTTGTAAAGGTAAGAGCACAATCCATTGTTTTCATGTCACTCTTTTGTTCCTGTCGTCTTTACGGGGCTTCTTCTGGCTTTTCTTAAATGAACTTCGGCTTTAAACTACAGCATGCAGCCCTTGCCTTGGCAGTGTGATCATTGTGGGCATCAGTGACCGAAATAACTCCGAAATGAAATCCGATCCAGGTGACCAATATCTCGTAGACTATCATTTCTTTCCTTTTCTTTTCTTCTTTCTGAAAATGGAACTTAGGCTGTGGGTTTTTACAAAAAATTAAACGTGGATACGAGCACCTTCATATAAGGTTTGAGTCATGTGAAACGTTTGAACTGGGACTCGATTTCGTGCTTGGGATTTTTTAAAACAAAGCTTTTGAAGCGTTTTTGGAGTTTCCGAACACTGCCTGCTGCAACATAATTTGCGTAATCGTTGCGTTGTGCCTAATCATGCTCCCAATATGGGACTTAAGACGCTGCAGTGATCCTTCCAGCCTGCACGAACTGGAGTACTGATGCTGGTGCATTGTAAAAATGTCTGGAGAAACCTCTTGTCTATCTATCTATCTATCTATCTATCTATCTATCTATCTATGCTTATTTTTTCTTGTTTGATCTGCTGCATTCATGTTTTGTCTTGATGTCAAACCCTCTGGATTTTGTTATCGACCAAAAATAGCCCTACTCTTTACCCCTCCACCCCCCCCCCCC
>NW_019525288.1:449254-455582 GCF_002814215.2 Seriola lalandi dorsalis
ATCGCCCCCCCTCTCCCGTCATCGCCATCAAATCACTTGTGTTTTTACTACGACCGCTCCACGGTTTCATTCATAAGGTGCTTTTCACTTCACCTGCTACCCTACCCCCTCTTTTGTCCATACACGGCTCTGTGTCGACCTGTCAAACGCAAGCTATACGGATGAATAATGGGGAAAAATATTTAGAAGAAGAAAGAAAAAGAAAAAGAAAGAAAAAATAAATGAATTAATTCTTAATCGCTTTGACTGTAGTGTTTTACCAAAGCCAGGCTCGTTTACAGTAAACCAGTTGTTATATTATTCCTGTGTAAAATTACAATAAAGATGGGCGTGGTCAAAGTGCATCCACTGACAGATGTTATGGCTGAATGTGATGGAGAGAGATAAGATGGCTTGATATGCAGTTGTTCGGGAGGCATCGTTCTTTCTTTCTTTCTTTCTTTCTTTCTCTCTTTTCTCTCGGTTTAAAACGAAGGCACGCGCAAAATCTGTCACGTGAGGCTCTTAGATTTAGATGATCATCACACAAAACTGCTCTGGGATTTTATTTCTCTACTCTCCTGAAGGACTTGTAGCCTAAAAAATTCGCCTCGCACCGATGCAGAAGCGGTGGATATTGTCTATTTCCTCTCTCTCTCTCTCTTTCTCTCTCTCTCTCTCTCTCTTTCTCGCTCTTTCTCTCTCCTCTTTTTTTTCTTTCCTCTGGTCAAAGATTTAAGATTTCTGATCCAAGACGAAGCAATTGCATGGCAAAACAACAGCAAGAGAAGAGAAAAGCCCCAACGCCCACTGGCAGTCCTGTTTTAATCAAGACTCCTCTTGCAGGCTGCATTTTCAAATAAATTACTCCAAAACGAAATATATCCAGTAAATTCCTAATTGCATTTGAATTATGTGACTTCGCTGCCGTTTTCGGTAATTCTTACCCAGCAATGTAATGTGCGCAGATCGCTTTCTGCATATTATAGCCTATTACCCCTCATTTTATATGACAGTGAAACCACTATAGATCATATTACTTATTAGGCTGCCCGACATTCATAAAAATGCTCCTTTAATAAAGGCTGCGTCGCAAATGTAACAGCCACGTTTCAGTCTTATAAATGCCACAAACTCGTTTATTGCACAAATTATGACCAATCAGTAATTTATCTCAGGAAGCGATAAAGGTTTTAGTTAATATAAGATTTTAAAAAATGTGATATTTTAAAGAAATCTTTGGCTCTTTATTCTCAGATGCAATACGAGTTAGATTTTTTTATTGCTGCATCTTTTTCGACACAATGTTTTTTTAATAAATATAAGATGTTCTTTGCAGAATGCCTATTTTCTGGCCATGTAGCAGTATTTTTATTATTATTTTTTTTTCTACTGAGACGTGGGATTATGGTGTGGGCGTGGGCGTGTTGGGTGGAGGAGGAGGGGTGAGCGGAGGCGGGTTAGGAGGGGTCTGTGGGGTGGCACGACACACTTTGTATGTATGAAGGTTTTTTTATAGCACTTTTCTGCAATGTACGTCAGCGGATCAGTCCATAAATGGGGCTGCGTGTGTTTGTGTGCGGGCGTGCGCCTGCGTGCGCTCGCGCCTGTGTGCGTGCGTCTCCGCGTGTGTTATCTTTACCGAGAATCTCCCCTCTCTCTCTCTCTCTCTCTCTCTCTCTCTTTCTCTCTCTCTCTCTGTCTCTGCACTCTCAGCTCTGCAGAGTTGGGGTGGGCGTCAATAACAAACCTGATGGTAGGTTTCACTGCAAAAATCAGATGAAATTCTTTCGGTAGGCCTATTTATTTAACGAAAAAAAAATGCATTTTGCACAAATAAAGATAACATTAATAATATACTCGATTGTTTCATACAGCTAATGTGTTCGCTGCTTTTTTTTCTCAATGTAAATGTTGGCCTTTGTGTTTCATTTTTCCGTTGTAATCAATTCATGCACTTTGGAGGCTAAACGGATTTGACCAAATCTGCTTTTCAATTAAGGTCGTTCCGTTTTCTTTTAATATAAATAATAGATATTTATTTCTAATAAATGTCGATTTCGGATTGTGCTGGCCCACTTTGCCACAATGTTTTCATTCATGAAATGTAATAACTTGTCTATTTATCCTAGCTGATGTCTGATATAAATTATAAATAGGCTATTGATTATTTTGGGCTATAGATGTCGGAAACCTCGACTCACAGCTCGGCGGACGTCACGATATATTTAGAGCGAAAATTAATCATCTTAATCATTATGGAAATGTAGGCTACACCGCCTGCCGCCGCCGCCACCACCGCCGCCGTCGCTGCTGCTGCTGCTTTAGTCACCACCACCATCATCTTCATCATCACCAACACCTTCATCCAATTAACAGGCTTGTTTAAACAAGTTCTGGCAGGAGGCGAAGCCTTGAACCTTTAATTATCAGTTATTCGTCACAGCGGCGTGATGAAGCGACAACTTCCTAATAAACAGTGGATATAGTTATTTTGACTGCAAGGACTTTTTATATGTCGGACCACTGCGGGACTACAAGGATTCATGATGCTGTGTGTGTGTGTGTGTGTGTGTGTGTGTGTGAGAGAGAGAGAGTGTGTGAGAGAGAGAGAGAGAGAGCGAGAGAGAAAGAGAGAGGAAATGTTCGATCATGCCGGCAAACCATTCAAGTGTCTCTCTCAGCATGTGAACATGAGGCACATCAGTGAATACAAGCCACTTCCCGACATATTGAAGCACACACACACATTTGTATATACATATAGATATACATGTATATGTATGTGTATGTATATATATATATATATATATATATATGTATATATGTATATATATATGTGTGTGTGTGTGTGTGTGTGTGTGTGTGTGTGTGTGTGTGTGTGTGTCAGCCAGACTTCAAGTGAGTCATGTATGGATTAACTTATAGGGGCCTTTTTGCATAAAAATGCAAACAAACATCTGATTTCTGCTATTTATCTGGTAAAAGATGTATCCGTAGTTGCACATGGTGGCAGGATATGTCATATTAAACCAGGAGACATATTCAAGCCATTGGTTTAGTTCTCTACAGCCTTCTGTGTAGCAAATGAAAAATACCTGCTTTTAGACGTGGACTCTCAGAGCAAGTATTTCGGCATTTCCAAGTAATTTTGAAGCATGATTAGTGTGTTTTCATTCAGCAGTGAACCATGCAAAGGTTATTGAGGCTGTGGTGATATTGGATTGGGGGGGTGGAGGGGGGGGGGGTGAGCCAAGAAAGGAGACAGAAAGACAGAGACAGGGAGGATTAATAGGCTATGGAGAGATTTTCAGTCTGTGCCACTATAGACATAATGTATCAGCTGTATGAGGATGTGGAAGGAGGAGCGTGTATGAAGATTAGAAGACTGGTCCTCTGTGTCTGCCTGATGATTGCAATAAAGGTTATTGTCATCACAGGAGGGATGGCATTAACTCCTCACTCCAGCATCTGATTTTAAAAGGCCTGTACTGAGTTTTACATTTACCAGTCTGGACTTTTATCAACTGTTCTCCAGCTCGTCCTGTTTGACGTCACCCAACCTCATAGAAAATGTTGTCTCAGTTGCGCGTTTTCTTCTCGAGGAGGAATGCAATTTCACTTTCATCAAAATGCCCTCATCGCCTTCCTTTATCCCCAGTGAAAATGACATTTCACCAAATGTCATTTCGTCCGTGTTACACGGTTCCTCTTTCGCACAAGGAGGCATAATTCTACTTGTTAAGTGAAGCTTTCGGCAGTGCGGACCTGTCAGCATCGTGCCGCATTTGGCAAGAGAAGCCTTGAAAGGTTATACAAGTGTGTCGTGTTGTCAGCTTCTCTGGTTGTTTCTTCTTTTCTGCTGCACAAACAGGCAAAAAGGTTGTGAGCGGGGAAGATCTGAGAAGAGAACTACCCGACTGCTACTGCACATCACACGTGTTTAGCCACGAATGAGGTGGTTAAGAACCTGGAGAAATTTGCCACACGGCTTGCAAAGACAAAAGGTTTCAACCCAACACCTCAGACAGTTTGAAGTCATTGTTGCTGGCGCCGTATTGAGAAATCTTAAACCTAAAGAAATCTTATACCTCAGTTCCAATGAAATAGTGCTTTAGCGGTTTTCAGAAAGACTCCTGGTTGCCTTGTAACAGGCCAGTGCTATCATGCTTCTGTTTGACCCTCACCCGGGCGAGTTTTAAGGATCCTGAAACTGCTCACAACTCCTTCTTGCTCCGGTGTTTCACACATTTTACTAATTTCATTCAGAAATTCAGTCCTTCAAGCCTCAGACACATGCACGCCAAAAGACTTCTCTTGATACACCACCTTCAGTTGTGCTGTATTTGCAGAAATGAGAGAGACCATGTTGTTGTTTTTGCTCTTCTAATGAGATGCCAAGTGATTTATTTATGAATTACTTGTTTGGAACAGCCCCCTTGTGCAGTGTGCATTTTTTTTATCCTCTTTGGAGTCATGTCGCTCAGTGATTGCTGATGCAACTCTTTGTCATCCAGAGTTTGCCCTCACCTCCTGTGAGCCTTCGGGGAGGGCTATATCTATCTTGGCATGTCCCCGGGTGTGTTGGAGGTGGGAGTGACTCATTAAGCAGGTGTGAGCATCCACTCCCATACTGCTACATGCCAAACAAGAGCTCTCCAGCTCATAAGCTCGTGCAGGGAAGAATCATGATGGCAATATAGCAAACACATCACAATAAATCTTTACACTGGACCAGGGCCAAGTCACAAGGATAATGAGCTGCTATTTCCCCATTATGGCCACTCTGGTATTCATCAGAGGTGGAGTTTCCAAACGTTCATCACCCATTGAAAGGTTGTGGCTCCACTGACATCTTTATTTGAATTGTACATTATAAGGGGAAATGAATTGTTCCCAGTTTGTTCCCGATGAGGGGAAACAGAGTAACAAGAAGCGAAGCAGTTTCGTTATTCGAGTAAGCTATGTGTATATAATTTGAACGCGTTTGTTTAGCTGACATTTGGTAATAATAACCTGTGAAAGCTGGTTACTACACTGCAGAGCACTTGCAGGGGAGTCATCCATCTGTTGTGGAGATGGCTCACTTTAAAAAGCAAGGAGAAGCAGAATTGTTTTCAATAAGTTCACATCTTTGTTAGCCTCCGGTGCCTGTTGGCATCCGAATGTTTGAACACCACTCACATATTACAGCAGCAAAATTACAAGCCTCTTCGAAGATGATATTCAGAGGTTTATATATGATAGAAAATGACTCAAAATTTCACATCATACAGAGTAGCCTACATTATATGAGAAGGTTGGGAGAGTCTTCTAGATCTTGGATGATCGTGGACTCATACTGCCTTAAATAGATCAAATGGTGAAATAAAACGTTCACAAATATACACTTAAGACCCAAATACCTTTTTTTTCTTAAAGCTTATTTTGATATAAATTTCCTTGGCTCCTCGGTATCTGCAGACCGGTACAAGAAATGCTTATTTTTAATTCTCTGAATATCTAATTTTACACAAATAGGCCATCTCTAAATGGCACGCAGAGTGTATCACGACTTGGTGGAGACGCGCTGTTACGCAAAACCTTCAAAAAAAAAAAAGAAAGAAAAAAAAAAAAAAGAAGCCACCTCTTCGGCCTCAGAAAGCAAAATACGGAAGAGGAGAGGCTTCGCTTGTGCTTAATACATTGCCAGGCATTATGGTGTTGATGCAGGCTGCACGGTATGCGGACAAACAAAAGCACATAATGCACACTGAAAGCGCATTAATAGTTCCGCCTCGGGGCTGTTTAAACAGGAGTTTGGTGGCGACCAGTCAGCCAGCGGTAGGTCACATGTTGCAGCGTCATTGTGTAGTAAAGTTACTGTAGTTGCAAAGAGGCTCCTCATTTCAGCTCCAGAGGTCTCTCATCCCGTGGTGCTGCTGCTGCTGTGGCGTTTTCAGCATGCGACAACTTCAGTTTCAGACAATCTCCAAAGGAGCCGTGCAGCCATGGGAGTGCATTACCTCATCCATGCAATTTCCACCATCAATAATTTAATCTATTTGCTCCAAAGCTGAAGAGATATCCTGAAGCTTTTCGGGAGGGTACAGAGAGGAAAAAAAAATCGCTTGAGTAAATTACTCAGGGAGTTGTCCAAAACATCCCAGATGACACCACTGTCCTGTTGAATGGTCTGTTTTACGACTGGGCAGTAAAAGGTAGGAGATTGTGTCTGCTTGTTTTTCGATGAGTTGTTTTAAACACTTTGGCTTTCCTTGCTGCTGCTTAAGGGATAGAAAAAAAGACAGATGTGCGTGTGTCTATGTGTGTGTGTGTATGTGTGTGTGTGTGTGTGTTGTGTGTCTGT
>NW_019525288.1:455602-456045 GCF_002814215.2 Seriola lalandi dorsalis
GGGGGGGGGGGTCTAAAAGTAGCTCGATCAAGTCCGGTTATCCTGCGAACAGACAGCGCTGCAGCCCGAGAGGGGATATGCGTAACCTTATCCTCCCGTTCATTAATAAAAAACGGGAGTTATTATGTTGATTGGGTTTCCAGTGGAGAGCACGAGGTCCGCAAGATGTAATCTGGAGAAGAAGAAGAAGAAAAAGAAGAAGAAAAGAAAACGACTGTTGTTTCATTATGATTAGAGCAGCCTGAGCAGTGTGGCTGGTTATTATTAGAAGCCTATTTGTAGTCAGTAACAAAGTGGAAACAATCCAGCGCGTCTCCGTATGAAATCACCCACGTTTGAACATTTAACTTTTATGCTCATAAACAGCTCAATAAACTATTTGTTGAGGGTGATTGTCTGTATTTGCTCATTTAACCTCGGACCCCCCCCCCCCCCCCCCCCCA
>NW_019525288.1:456065-470488 GCF_002814215.2 Seriola lalandi dorsalis
CCCCCCCCCCAAACACACAGACACACACACACACACCCCTCTTCACTGTGAACAGGCAGGGGAAAAAAACTGGTGTTTGGAGGGGAAAAAAACTTTGATGAACTCATTAAGACTTTATAGGAAACCCGAGACCTAAACGCCCAGCTATGTCGGCCAACATACACTAGGTCTACTTCTCACTGTTGTGTGTTCGCACCGTATTACTTCACATTACTTGCCAAAATGAGCACGGATTAACGCAAAGTCCCATTTATGGAGTGGTGGAAAACTGGCTCATTTGTGGCAGCCTCGTGAAAATATCTTGTCCAAGAGGATAAGTTCAGCAGTGCACGAGGGCTGGATGGATAATGGTGTAATGATGAATTAATGATGTACTTTCCAAAAAAATGCAAAGTAGTGCCAATTTTGTTGTCAGAGTTGAGACTAAATACCATATAAGTGAACTTTATAATCTATTTACAATTACAAAAACTGGTTGTGTGTGCCAGAAAAAGTCTATCTATCTATCTATCTACAGGAGAGAGGGGAAAGGGAGGAAGGTGGAGGGAGGGAGAAAAAGAAGGAGCTTTTACTATTTCACGGTCTCACACGCCATCTAGTGGACATAGTTGTGAACTGCAGCGCGGTTAGTTTGGAGCTATAGGTCTGTTGGTGTAATTTGATGTGGTTTGGTTTCAGATTTGGTGATTCGGGTGTCAATGAACTGTGGACTTTCTTTTGTTGAACTTGATTAGAAAAAGCAACGTTTTAGAGTTCATTAACACTGATAAAGTAGAGTCTTGCTCATTTAAGGATGCGTATGTAGCCTCAAATGAAAGTCCGTCATGGTTTTACTAAACTGTATATGCTCCTACAGTATTGTTTCAATTGTGCATTGTTGCACACACAGTGGGAGGGAGGCAGAGGCTCATTTGGATGACATAAATCACTCAACAGCTATCTGAATGCTGGGCTTTCTGTGGCTGTGGCCGGGGTTGGCCTGGAGGCCAGGTATAATCCCTTAGTGATGCTCATCTATTACTAAACATGCTCTGAAACTGTGTCAGATTGAAAACAGATCTGGAGGAAGCAAGCTTCCACATGTGTCAGCCATTACTGCAGACAACTCTAATTGCGTTTTTTAAGCGCTGCATAGTGGCGAACAAGGGGTCCTTGGGTAGAAATTTTGATATCATATGCTGCATGTTTTGGTTTATTCAAGCTGAACATTTGGCATTGTGCACTATACATGTTGAACGTGACAAAACATGTTGCTAGGTAAATAGCTGTAGCCGACACAGTTCTTGAGGAATTGAACAAAGACGGGTGCCCTCAAGGGAGTAGTGGTTGAGGCAGAGAACAAATGTTGCTATAGGTCACACATTTCTATTCAAATGTAGTGGGCACATTTCCCTCTTTTCATCTCTCCTGTTTGATGTTTATTTTCCCTTCTAACAGTAAAGATATCATGCGCGCTTAGTAAAGATGAAGCCATAAAGTGTGCTGACATGTGCAGGGAGTCTGGGGAACATTACTGAATGTGTAATAATACGAGCCATGCTAGTCCTTTCATGCTTTAGAGAAACTTTTCAGCATCTGTCAAAGGAGACATTTATCACTTTAATCCCCACCTGGCACAAAGAATAAATGTGAGGGTAAGTTACATATCCCTGCCATACAGCCGTGCTCTCAAAGCAGACGAACAGGTGGTCATCTGGAGCTGCAATGTCCACACACTCAGCTGCTCCTATTGTTCTGGGTGTTTCATGCTCTAGGTGTGTTGTCATGTATGAAGGCGTGTATGAGCAGTGGTTATTGCAGGCTTTATTCCCCTCCACTCCGTGTTATTAGCTCAGTGCTCAGCGCGGAAATGATTTACATTCTTAGTCAAAAGACCTGTCGAATTTAGATGGCCATGCATTAGAAGACACTTTATGTGTCATGGCTGGATTGGTTGGATGTACCTGAATTTCATTTTAAAAATGCATATTTTCAACAATCTGGATGGAGGAAACCGCACTTTACTCAACCACCTCCTTGTGTTAGATAGTCTAACCGATGACTGGTCCACAGGCTCCAAAAAGTAGATTCTTTTCAGGCATTTCTCCATATGTAGTCCCTCTTTTGCTTTATTATTACTGCTCATTATGTTAACTCACAAGCCGCGTTTTTATTAACTGCGAAATCCAGCAGTGCACATAAAATGTTCCTTCACTGGATGTATAAAACAAGAGCAAACCAATCAGTTGTCACATTTAGCCTTGAGTAGATATAAGCCAGAGCTTCTCCACCAGTCCCATAGCAATTAAATGATTCATTGGCTTTATCACATTTTAACAGGATGTTGATTGAGAGCATAAGCCATATTGATTGTACTGATGGAAACAGGAAATCACAGAGATAGAAATAAAATCATTTGTTGTTCCCGGTGTGAGGATACCCGGGGGAATGGCATGCAGTTGCACACTGTTGAGTGGCATTACCCCCAGCAACCTCCTCCCCTCCATTCTCTCCCCTATGGAGACCTGGAAGAGACGTCATCTGTGGTTGTTATGCTGCGAAATGACGCTGGCAGTCTCTCCACCCCCTGCTACTGCAATATTACCCCTGTGGTCTGTTACGGAAGATGCAGCACTCTTCGTCTGCATCATTTCCAGCATGAAGTTTGACGCCTAACAGTAATCAGCCCTCTGCCTTCATTTCCCTCATGTGGAAGTGGAACCATTTGAGTGCGATGCTGATAATAATATCAGCCTAAATGCATCCTACACATAGAGCTCGTGACTGGCCTCAATCCTGTAAACCTACATGATTTTCTGTGCTGGGAAGCCTCACGGAAAATTCTTGGTTATTGGAGCCAAAACCTTAACAATGCTGAGGGGTTCATAATCCAGATTTATGCATGGTAAATAGGCTTTTATTAACAACATTTAATGAAAACATTGATAATTAGCTCCTGATTCTTGGCTTTGTCCTCATTGTTGTTTTAGTTGGTGAGAGGAAAAATACCCCCATCTCCCTGCAAACACATACAAGCCAGCCCCTCCCCATGCCCTCCCCCTAACACATACACTCACACACTCTGGAGGAGCACGTCACTGAGCTCGGGGAATGAGTGGCTCATTAAGAAGAAGGATGTGATATTCTGAATAGAGACTGTGAGACTCCCAGCACATCTATTTTTAGACGAGATATCTCTATGGCAGTCACCGTGGTGTTGGTTAATTGCAGCCACGGCCCCAGATACCAATTAAGAATGAAACAAATGCTTTTAAGGTGGGGTTTTTGCTCCTCCCTGCTGTAAAGGTCCTCGTGTCCATTCTTAGTGGGGGCAGTGGAGTGTTTGCTCGGCGTGTTTTCCTGTATCAGGTTGGGACATGCAGAGTGCAGTCAAAGCCTCGGCCAGGCTATTTTTAAATGAGCCCCTGTGGAAAGCAAGATCTAGATTTCTTTTTCATTATGGTTGCTTTTATATCTCTGGCTGTTGGATGTCCACCAATTCATTGATTTGCTGTGAATCTTAGAGCTTCTCAAAGGTAAGGGATGAATATGTGCTCAGGCAATTCGCTGGTTAAGGATGTATGTACAGTATTTCGGCTACACCTGGCTCCTTGTGGCTCCTTTTTTTGTTTTTTTTTGTTTTTTTTTTTCTCCCCTGGCAGTGCTTTGCTTATCTTGCGAGCAGCTCTCCGGAGCCTCGAGATTGGTACTTTACAGTGCGGGGAGGATGACACATCTTTCTGTCATTCAGTTTTCTCATGACATCCTGTTAGTTCATCCTGCAGTGCTCTCGCCATCCACCTGCCAAATACAAACATTGTCCCTCAACAAACTCCTGCTTCCCATTCATGACTATAAGGTTTAGTATCAAACCCTGTCTTGGGAGCACGGACCCGTTTTTTTTCTTTTTTTTTTCTTTTAATAAATAATACTGGAGCACCGGTGTTTGTCAGAGCTGACGCAAACACAGCATTTCCCACTCAGTCAGTAAGTGCTGTCCATGCTGGAAGTTCCCTGAGTGTTGCTAATGGTGATTTTGTTCATGGGGTAATGTCATCGTCAAGAGAAGATACATGAGCTCTTCAAACAAGCAAAACAAACAAAACCATATCCTTATGTCAACACGCTGGCTACAGAGCCTTTCCAGGTGTATATTAAAAATCCAGCATGTCCTTTATAAATTGAAAAAAAAAGAGGGGGAAGATATGAGCTTTCAAAACAGACAAGTCAACTCAATAAGTCAGGCAGTGAGGGATGAATGACAGGCTTGGCCATTATAAAACTACACATCCTGGAACATTCTATAAATAAACTGTACAGTTTAATACACCAGTGAAAAAAAAAAAAGCTCATAAATAATAGCAAGCCTGTAAGGATGTAGTGACATCTATTTGTGTAATCTTATCTTTCATAATAAACGATCTCTCTGATGCTCTGCACAGCTTTTGTACATTGCTGCCAACAAATAAAAATCAAAGCCAGACCTCACATAGGAACAGAATGATTACAGTTTGCAAACAATTTGAAAACGCTGATGACACAGTGCCAATATCGGGTTAATAAAAAACATTTTGTGATTATTTCAAAGCCACTGGCTCTCTTTTTGGCGTACAAAGAAAGAGTAGAGGGTGTAAATAAGAGTAGAGGCTTACGTGGTGCATTATGGATCAAAAATAAGCTAACTTCATTGAAAATGCTCTTTGACTAACTATCTTGTTCTCTCTCCCCCCTCCTTCCCTCTTCTTTTCTGTCTTTGTTTCCCCCTCCAGTTCCACCAGGTTAGAAGAGTGATGACCATCCTGTTCCTTACTATGGTTATTTCATACTTCAGTTGCATGAGAGCTGCGCCCCTGAGAGACGCCCCGGGCATGCGGGGCCATCGGACGGAAGGCTACTTGGGCGCTGCTGCGACGGCCGCACGAGGCCATGGGACTCCACAGAGTGGTGGTGGGCCAGGCCAGCGCGGGGAACTGCCCTCACTCACAGACACGTTTGAGCAGGTGATAGAGGAGCTGCTGGAGGTGGAGGGAGAGGCGGCACAGCTGGGACAGGGGGCTGATAAGAGCCAGGGAGGTGGGGGCCCGTCCTCTGTGGTCACCACGGAGACCAAGGATGTCGACCTGTACGACTCGCGGGTGATGATCAGCAACCAAGTGCCTTTGGAGCCGCCCTTGCTCTTTCTTCTGGAGGAATACAAAAACTATCTGGATGCCGCTAATATGTCCATGAGGGTGCGGCGACACTCCGATCCCTCGCGGCGTGGAGAGCTCAGTGTGTGTGACAGTATTAGCCAGTGGGTGACAGCTGTGGATAAAAAGACGGCAATAGACATGTCTGGGCAGACAGTTACCGTCATGGAAAAGGTCCCTGTCCCCAATGGCCAACTGAAGCAATACTTTTATGAGACCAAATGCAACCCCATGGGGTACACAAAGGAAGGCTGCAGAGGAATAGACAAGCGGCATTATAATTCCCAATGCAGGACAACCCAGTCCTACGTGCGAGCGCTTACCATGGATAGCAAAAAGAAGATTGGCTGGCGGTTTATAAGGATAGACACTTCATGTGTATGCACATTGACCATTAAAAGAGGGAGATAGTGTATAAAATGTATAGATTTTATTGAAGAGTTTAAAAAAGAGAATAAAGAGAAAATATCTATTTGTATATATACATAACAGGGTAAATTATTCCGTCAAATGAAAATTTTATGGACTGCATGTAAAAAAAGATGAAGTTTATACAGTAAAAGTGATACTACAGTCTATTTATTGAACATATTCATGACCTTGTAAACAATTAAAAAAAATCTGATCAGTCATTTGCGCCCAGTTTAAATTACTATATCACATTCCTCAAGACATTGTGATTTGTTTACGTTGCCAAGAATTACAAAATGAAGGAAAAAAAACAGGCAAGGAATGAGAGAGGACAGTTCCATCTTCAAAAGCTTGCATGCTGCTTCAATTGTGAATTGAGAAATTCTCCACTTACAAAAAAGGATATGATGCTGACCAAAAAACATTCCGTTTACATATTCAGCAGAAAACAATTTTCCTCTCAAGTAATTTATCTGTTTACTGTTCTAAACTTCTCAAGGTAATGTTGAAATTACATACTATGTCAAGGTGCTGTTGTCAAAGCTTTGCTGTTTATTTTTTTATCCCCACCAGAGGACGAGATATATATAAAAAGATTTATCATATATATATATACACATATATATATATGTGTGTATATATATATATATATATATATATATATATATACACATATATATATACATAGAAAATTTATTCATTGACATGTTTCTGGGTTAATATTATTCATTTTGTATGTTGTGAAGTTGTTTGCAATATTAAACTGAAATATTTGAAGAAATAAAAATGACTATAGGCAACTGAAAAACAAAATCAATGTTGATAAAGTTTCAACAGTGCATTTTTAGGTAGGATAAACTTTACTGTACAGACAGGCAGGCCGGGAGGAAGCAAGGCACATACATACACACACACGCAAGTGCTCAAACTCTGCTCCATAAACAAACAATGGAATTTTCCATTTTTACAGGCTGCAAGAAAATAATATGTTTTCAGTAGAAGAAAGTCACTGCATTGGATAATGCATTAGCAAAAGCAATGCTGACAGCGTTACGGGTGGAGAGAGTGCATATCAAGCAGCTTCTCAGTGTTATTTTGAGGAGGGGAAAAAGTAGAAAAATTCTCCTAAACCACTTCCTGCTCCCCACCAGCACGTTACTGGAACACAAACCTATGTGCTTTGATACTTGGGTGTTTATACACAGGGGTTCAGAGATTTACTTAATTATTACTCCAGGTGCACATGTGATATTTCACAATTACAAGAACTTAACCATCACAAGAAAAGCACCTGCACATACAAGTGCAGACTAGTACAAGTAGGCTACGGGTGCACATGAAGCACGCTTAGGTGTAACAGTGATGGATCCACCCACTCATACATTTGTGTGCATTCAAAAATATACACCCAACAACTTAATACTGCATGGTAATCCCATCTTTAAATCCTCTACAAAAAAAAACAATCATCATAGATTTTATACAGAAGCACATTCACTTTGATCACAAGGAGAAGCCATTCTAGGTAACTGGTTTGGTGTGTGGGTTAAAAGACTGCTGCGGCTTCATATCAATATTCCCTCCAGCAGACTTTAACTCAGTGCATTACATAGTGAGAACCCCTTCCTTGCCAAGTCTAGAGGCCATAGTTTAAGGTTGTAGTATGATAACAATAAAATTTGCTTGAGTTTTCATCTTAATATCATTAAACACTTTCAAAGTGACCCACAATATGACATACTTCAGATCAATAAGGTACTCGTATAAAAAAGCAGATACTAACTTCATCAACAGCTTCAATTAAGTCTGGTTTATTGGGGTTATATATGATCCAGCCATCTCATTTTGCTACTTCCTCATCAACCTGAAGGTAAGTGTGACCTCCGTGGAGAACCGGATCTGGCATTTTGAGATTTTGGAAACAGACTGCTGAATCGAGAAAACTTTTTTTGATGAGAAAAGAGAGAAAAGATGCTCCACTTTCCTCTCTGCTTATTTGGATCCTCCAGAGATGCCTGATGAAGATGCTGTGAGTTACTTTTATTATACAAAAGCTGAAGATAAATAGAGAGTCTTGAGAAAGATGACAAGCATACAGTAGCATACAGTCTCTCAAATAATCCACTGTCATGAATCTCCGATAAAAGGTACTGAGATTTCTTGTCATAGCCACACAAGCTAAGTAAGAATTAACATGATTCTAAGTCATTTTATTATCCTATGGGAAGAAAAGCCGTTGTAATGCCTTGCTCTTCAAAGAAAATCCACCTTAAGACAGAATTGGAATGATTCAGTAAAATTCAATCAACGTGTCTGAGCACTTTTTCATCTTCACAATACAGGACAATGAATCAAACCTTCTGGGACACATTTTGGATAAGGTACTCTTATCTCCTCCATTTATCATGAGCAGGAGCCTTGGGCTATTTTTGTTTGACAAAGCTGAGGTAATAGAAAACGTCAACTTCCAATCATACACTTATTAAAGTAATGAACAAAGTGTCTCTGAAATTACCAGTTATGTTGAAGCCAGGGTGAAGCCTATATTGTCTTCTGTGATCATAAATCATGCATGTGAATAGGTCTCGCAGTACAGGGTAGTAATTCTTTAAGTCGGCGCTATGATTGAAACCTTAAGACAAAAACAAGGGGAAAGAAAAACAAGGAATGAAAAATGCATTCTAACAGAACAAACCATGGGCCTATTGAAAAAGGGCAAAAATTGCTGCAGCTCCACTATACGTGGGTGCTACTTTCAATTGCATTATTCCTCTGGCCACACCCCAATCAGTGATGTCACAGCTGGTATATTTCATCAGCTGTTAAGGGCAGAGCCCTAAAGTGTCATCACCAACTGGGGTGTGGTCAGAAGTGAATCATGTTAGAAAGTTTCAGCTCACAGAGAGCAGTGCAGCAGCAGCCCAGCACAGGCTTATGAACTGGAGTCTCAAGATGTGCTGCAGCTAACCAATAGAGGACAGTAGCGAGACTGATCACCCCAGGTATCAGCAAACAGCCAAGGAAGCCTATGGCTGGTCCCTTGTCACTAATATAAAGGATATAATGTAACAACCTTCAGCTGAAAACATCCATGTAGAGGCTGAGTACAGCTGTTAAATGAATAAAGATCGGACCCCATATTTTTTTGCTGATTGTGTGATTGTTAAATAGTGATATGGGACACAGTGGGCACCTTTTTCCTGGACTCTGGCCAACGAGATCTCCAACGGGTTAAACACAAGGCACTTAAGGATGAGCCCCCCCCCCAAATTCCATGTCATCAGTAAACACAATTTACACAACCCACTCTCTATACTTGAAGTTAAACCTGAGTCACAGCAGTATATAACGTTTAGAGTGGGAATGAATGAATTCCAGAAATTATATGCACAAAGGCACTATAGGTGTAAGAAGGAATGATGCTCAAGAATAGAAATAACTTTCTAATAGGCCATGGGTGATACTGTGATATAGTGACATGTATTATATATGAAATTGTGATATATGCACAAATAAATTAGGTATTGGATAAATAGTTAATTACTTCTGAATTAGTTGATTTGGTTTAGATTTTATTTTTGGAATTATTCCGAGAAAACAATTTAAAACATTGGCTGATTCAAAGTAGTTAGGGAAGATGCCTTCGGTGTTGGCTCACGGGCATCCAGCACCAAGAGAAAATAACATGCTGAGTTCGGAGGCTTTAACCATTTTACGTGGAGTACATGAACGCACCATGACACTGGCAGCTAGCCTAGCCGGCTAACTTGGCTAATCTGATTTATCGCTTGAGTTAAGCGCACGTAACGTTAGCCAGGATTACCAAATTTAGTTTTCCATATCTATTGGTTAACGCGATATCCATCTAACATCAAACAGTAACTCATTACAAGAATGGCATCGCTTGGGGAGCCTGTGCGGTTGGAAAGAGGTAAAGTTAATTGGCTAGCTAGCGTTAGCTTAGAAATATTTGTTGTGCCACCAGGGAGATGTTATCCTAGCTTGCTAGCATTAGCTGAATACAGCTGGTGATTGTTTTGGATTGTATAGATTCTTCTTTAGTCGAGTAACGTTACGTTGACGATGTCTTGCGGGTAGTAAATAATGTTTATGGCTTTGTTTTATTGTGTGTATTTTTTGACGCTGAGCTTAAGTAACATCAGCTTTTACACCTTCATTGTTGTACTTTTCGTACCAGCTAGCTAGCTAATATTAGTGACAACAGAGAGTGATCAGTTAACCGAGCTGGTTTGCTAAAGGTTCAATTCATGATAGCAGCATCAAAAAATAAGATTTATACACTTTGTTATTCTAGCTTCGTCATCATTAGCAGCGAGGATGCACAAGAGGAAATATTTATATTGCATAATTTTTTCAACCTCAGTTTTCCCTTTAGCATTAGCTGCCGCTGTGTCTGCTAACATACTGTGGTTAGACAGTACAGAAAAGCCCGATTTTAATTTCGACAAACACCCCACACATGTAACATTTATTTAGCCTGCAGAAAAGCATAAATACATGTATGTGAAACAGTCAATTCGCTGTTGGAGTTACTGATATGTTGCAGGAAGTTAATCACAGTAACAATTCACAGATTGAATGAACAATGACTTTTCTTTCTTATTACAGTTTCAACACAACAAAAATAAACTTTAAATGCAAAATTTGAACAGCATACTGAGTGTATATGGCTTATTAATTTTACAGAGCCTTTGATAATGTTTGCCCCATCCCCTCTGTGGTGTACTTATTTGTAAAACAAGGAGTTAATGATATGCCGGCTATAAAATTTGCTTAATGAAGTTGCAGCATATCATTTAGTGTATCATTTTGTTCTTAAGCCTAATATATTTAGGATAGCCATATTGAGTTATGTAGATTAATAACAATGTTTATTTATGGGTATTAAACAGTGCTGTAAGCCAAGATGAGCTTCCCCACAGAGACAAGCATTTATAACCGGAACATATGTAGTTCAAGTCGAGGTAAATTCAGTTTCAAACTAATCAAAGACATGTTAATTGACAGCAAATTTATTCTGGTTTTAATAATTAGGAAATAATTTTAGACATTTATTAAGTGATAACACCAAACATTTGATAGCTTAGTCATAGTTTCTTGGTTTTATATTGGGGCAGACTGAGTACTGACATTCACACAGGCAGCAGTTGTTTCCAGTGTGAACATCTCCATTTGCAGAAATTAGTGAAAACTTTGATGGAGACATATGTGTTTTTTGTTGACAGATATTAACCGGGCTATTGAGCTGCTTGATAAGCTCCAGAGGACGGGGGAAGTGCCTCCCCAGAAGCTGCAGGCGCTGCAGAGGGTCTTACAGAGTGAATTCTGTAATGCTGTCAGAGAAGTGAGACACTGAGTCTTTGTGTTATTCTTAAAACATTTCATTATGGCATTAGAGATGGCATTAGTTCATTTCTCCTCTTCTGACGTTAAATTTAAGTGTTTAAAAACTTGAGTTTGGTTTGATTACTTTTTCTTCAGTTTTTGGAGTTTTGTGGACAGATGTTGCTGGGATGTGATGAAATATTGTCCAACAATGTCTCTTCAGGTGTATGAACATGTGTATGAAACAGTGGACATCAACAGCAGTCCTGAGGTCAGGGCCAACGCCACAGCTAAGGTAGACCCAAGTCAAATACCATTTTAATAAACAAGCATTTGCACACCTTTTTCCTATCTTAATTTCAAACTATTTGTTTCTTAAAGGTGCTCCAGTTGAACACGTCACATTGTGTGTAGTGTGGTAAATACAGTATATTCACAAAGGTTTTTAATACCACCATTTGTTAATTTGTAGGCCACTGTGGCAGCTTTTGCAGCAAGTGAGGGACATTCACATCCACGTGTTGTGGAACTGCCCAAGACAGAAGAAGGCTTGGGTTTCAACATAATGGGTGGAAAGGAACAAAACTCACCTATTTACATCTCACGGATAATCCCAGGAGGCATCGCTGACCGTCACGGAGGCCTGAAGAGAGGCGACCAGCTTCTCTCTGTTAATGGAGTGGTACGTTGAATTCACCGCATCACGACATACTCCACAGATGTTACATTTGAGCTTTAGCTTGACAGAAATTTCATTCTCTGATCCGTTTCATTGGATCTGTATCAGTTCCAATACTAGTCTGCTTAGGTGGATCAGGTGCATACAACATATTTATTTGGCCTCGAGGATATGCACAGAAATAGTGAATATGAGAAATAGTGAATATAAATGTAAAATAGTTTGTCTACAAAAGAAAGAGTACCTTAAATGCTCTTTCACATTAGCTACAGCATTCAGCAGTTGTGGTTGCTGCTCTGCTTAGGTAGTTAAATACTCAAGATCAGCCAAAGACAATCATCTAATTGACTTTGTTGCTTAGTTTGTTTTCATTAAAAATGTCCACACAAGTCTTTTTCTATGATAAGTTGAACCAGGTTTATGTTTAAACTATGTTCACTCCAGTACTTGTAAAATCCTGAGGTCATTGTTTCAAGTTACTACATATCGTGCAGATCTTGAGCTTAAGAGTATATTGCTTTTTGATTATAAACTTATAATAAAACTTTACAACAGTGGTCATACATCTGTGATAAAATCTTACAGTACATTTCTGTTTTGCTTGTTTTTGCCCCAGAGTGTTGAAGGTGAGCACCATGAGAAAGCTGTGGAACTCCTCAAAGCAGCTCAGGGCACAGTGAAGCTAGTAGTAAGGTACACCCCTAAAGTCCTTGAGGAAATGGAGTCACGCTTTGAGAAAATGAGGTCAGCGAAGCGCCGGCAACAGAATAACTATCCCCAGTAGGATTTTTCCATGTTGATGCCCAACTCCCATGTTTCTCCTCCTCTAGCCTTCTGGCCATCTGTGCCGGTCTCTTTCTTATCTCCCTGCCCCAAAAAAACATAACAAACATACCCAAGTTTGGTTTTAGTTACCACTCACACATACTGTATATTGTGCTTCTATCCCTCTCTGTAGCATTTTTAATATTCACCATTGTTACTGTACTAGACACTACGACTCTAGACGAACACTAGAATGATTATGATTGTCAGTGTAGGTGGTATCTCACACGTGTGCATTATTTTTGAATTGACAATTTGAATGCAACTTTGAGAACTTTTGAGATCAACTACAGAGCTCTTTTGACTGGAAAGGTAGTGTTTTTAATTCTTTTATCACAGCCACTACCAAGTGCCTCAGGGCAAACACGTTCATCCTATGTACTGTGTCGTTCTTTTTTTCTTTTTAATGGTCAGGTAATTAACGCTTGTGGCAGGAATTAGTACATGCTTTACAACTGTTACTCTCAAAATCATTTAATTTAGAGGAGATGATGACTGTTTGAATTTGCAGAAAAGACTTAGTTATACGTCTGTTAATAAGGGAAACCACTGAAAGGACACTTCAAGTTGAATGCGATATATTATCTTTAAGGTTTTTCTCTGGGCTTACCCTCTAAGTTTTCTAATGTCACACCACACTATAAAAAGCCCAGCAGGTACTGTAAGTGATGGGGTCTCAGAAACTCATGAACTAAATTCCTGCCACTACGCAGACGCACATTTTTACTTTTATCAAAGTAATAAAACTTCACAAGCATGAATGCAGTCAGCATGACACGAGATGAAACCTGTCTGGTTCATTTGTATTGATATAAAGCAGGAATTCACTAAATGTCATATTTTTCTTTAGCCACGTAGAGTACTTAATGAGAAGTCGATTCAACAACATTTGTCTTTAATCTTCGCTAGAAACTGCTTTTTGGTATTGTTTGCATCATTTAGTGACAGTACAAAGCAATGTAAGACATTCATAATATCTAGCAATCTCTTTATGTCACAGTAATACCTAATGTGAGCGTTCATCATTGTTTTGATGAATGAAAAGGCATATGTTGATATCACACATTCTGTATATGGCCAATACATATTCACCAAGGCTACACAGTGTTTAGGGCGTCATGTCGTGAATCTGTTGCATTGGCATATCATTCATGTCTATTTTTCTGTCTGTTTTTAACATTTTGTTACTCCGAATCTTACTCAAAACAAAAAGTGTGTTTTAAATGAACCATCAACTACTTTTGAACTTTTATATCCTGGTATCATAGAGATCTCTAAAAGGTTAATTGTACACAAAATACCACGGCTGGGATAAGGATTAACATTCAAAATATAATAGAAAGCCCATATATTTCAATAATTTAGCAGAGCAATAAGTTGGAACATTTTCCTTCCTGTGTGTTACTACATATTTATTGCCATACAGTACCTAGACATTTTTGTCATTTTTCTTTTATTATTACTAACGGTCGTCTTTGCTCCATTAAAGCCAAAATGTCAGTGGCACCCATGTATGTATTTAATATAGAAACTGCACATCATGTTAAAATAAGAATGAACATGTTATGTAATGTTATTACTGAATACTACCAGTCATTGGCAGTTTTGATTTTCGGTTTTAAGCAGGCCACTGTCAAACCAATTTCAGTAACCCTCAATATACTGTATTTGTAGGCTTTCCTCCCATGTTTACATATACAACATTTACCAACAAGGCTTTATTAGTGTGTGCAGAATGCATGTTTAGCTTTAGCTATCATACTGATATTCCTCGTATCATGAGAAAGCATCTTATGATGTGGAATCTTAATTGATAAGTCCAAATCCTAACCTTAATCCTACATGAAACATGTCAATCAAACAAGTCAGCATGTCATGGTTTTCTTTAAAATACCTATTATTGAGTAGAAAACAATAAAAGTGAGTATTCAAGATTTTTTTGCCTTTCCATCAACAATTTCAATGTAATGGTTGTCTGTTAGTACCCCCCCCCC
>NW_019525288.1:470508-634961 GCF_002814215.2 Seriola lalandi dorsalis
GCCCCCCCCCCCCCCCCCCCCCCATTTAGTCTTTCAGTGTGTGGGACAGCAAACTATCCCCAGAGCAAATTTAATCAGAGATTTATTCACAGAAGTGTTTTGTTTCCATGGTAGATGCAATATCCTGTACATAGCATATAGCATACCATAAACTAGGCTTTGGCTACATAAGCCATACCATTCTCCAGTCTCAGGATCAACTCATCACATATTTGAGACAGGAAGGTGGTAACGATGAAGATAGTTATTATTTATCTAACTGATGTAGAGATTAAATGGATGGTGGGTAAAGTAACAGAAACACGAGAGTGTACGAACTTTACCTACAGCTTCGTTGTCTTTTTGAATGGTGTCATACATGTCCTGAACTGTTTGCTGAACTGTTATTCAGAAATTAATTTATTTTTGCAGTGTAGTGTTGAGTGGATATCCAGTTTCTGTTTGGTTGTGTAGCTGCTTTTGTGATGTAGTCACTCCAAGGCTTTTCTCCCTCTTTTCATTTGGTGTTTTTGATATTTTATCCACCGTCTCTTAAAATAAGGTTCAATAAGGGTAAACACTTATGACAGCAGTTGCTCCAACAAACTGTAAATAGCTCATTCAAAAGTAATGAAGTGCAGAAATACTTTTTGGCATTTAAAAATGTTTATTATTTTCTCCAAAATGTGCTTGTATGTTTGTGTGATCTTGAAATTTGTCCTTTTAAAAAAAAAAAAAAAAAAAGATTACATCACTAAATACACTGAAATGCATCACCAAGTGCTAAAAATATCATTATCAGTGCAAGATCAGGGGATGATTGATGATTTTTTTCCACAAGCAGCAGTCAGTGATGCTGTGATCATTTTTATTTAATAATTGGAACTAAAATTTTAGTTTGCAAACAAGTTGCTTTTTGGCATCTTACTTTTGTTTGTCGCAGTCTCTACACATGTCCATCATTACCCTCCGTGTCAACTCAAAGTCTGCTGTTCCTTTAAATGTCAGGTTTAGCTGCAGGACTATCCTGACTCAAATCAATGAAAGGCGTCGTTAACTTCTATTGAATTGTATGTTACTTTAATATTGATGAGCACATACCCCAGGTGTATTTAGTAGGTGTGCTCCCTTTTAATCCATTACTTCTAATGAAAAATGCTGAATTTTGGGACAAAATATAAAATAAAACATACACACAGTACTGCAAGAACTGAATGCAAATCAACTATCTATGCAAGGACTTTTAAAACCTTTGAAAATCTCCTGTATTGGTGCAAAATATTTGTCCTTTTACTACAGAATGTTATTGAAAATTCCTACTTGAAAGCTGTGTGGACAAATGTGTAACGTAATATGACTTGTTCAAAAATGTTGGGACCCGCTGCACACATTGGAGTCACATAATGTTATGAGACACTTACAATGTTTGTCATCTCATATTGATCACCATCAAGTTAACAGTGAAGATTTCCATGTGATATTAGCCTTGCTATCTAATTAATGATTGTCGGGATGCATGTAGATGAATAGGCTTATGTGAAAGTGTGGTTAGTAGTAAAACCATTCCACAGGCTACTTTTGAGCAAACTTTTGTTTTGAGGAATAAAATTTAGCGGAGGAGTCCGGGGTGTACATAAAAGTTGAAATGTCTTAATATAATGTATAGTTTGTCCCTTGATTGTAGTTTTATCCAACATTAGGTATCTAGCTTCACTACTCACACATCTACACACATGTATAGTAAATCAGGAAAAAATGTAATGAGACTTGGTATTGATATTGCACAGTCGCACTCTCCACTGAATGTCACTGACCATTGTCTGAGTTAGTTGCAAAATTTTGTGAAGTAGTTTTCAACTTTATACCCGTTTTCCTTGTCTACATATTGGAATGGCCAATAGAGTATTTTTTATAATACTTTTCTTTTGATATTTTTCTCAATTTTTATAAGTGGTTTTCCTAAAAATAAATACCAGGAATGATTGGTACTTCCATTTTGACTGTGTACCACGGCCATATCAGTGGAGCCTCTCTGAAATGAAGCACCGATGTAGAATGGCTGGTTAGATCTTGTGAGTGTACGAACTTACAGACTTAAGAGAGGAACCGTCCTACATCAGTGCTTCTTTTCTGAGATCTGAACTGATTTTACCTTTCTTTTGAGTACCAAGACCAAACTTGCAACATTTGTGAAAATTTTGATAATGCTTTGAAAAGTTTTAGTCGGTGCTTGTTTAGGATTATTACTTGTAGACTGTTTCGTGTTATTTTGTGTTCTCTTGTTTGTTAACTAATTTACTGTGTTACATTGATGTGGAATGTAAAATGTTGTGATGTAGAACATAATAATAATTGGACTGGAGGCTCAATAAACAGTGCTTAAAATTATGAATTTTTGGGGTTCTTCTTGACAATCTTTTACACACACAGCATTTATTTTATGTTTCAGCTCAGTAAGATCAAGAGCAACCACTGAAAGCAGTGAAAGGGTCATGAGAGGACACGCGTGATCACATCCATTTATAATCAAACAATAAGATGTTCACTGGCATGTCTCATCAATCAAACGACTTACAGGCATATACCAGATGTTTTATAAAAATTTAGAGCATGCACGCGACGCACAGTAAGAGCTCCTTTTGTCCTTTTTTGATGTAGACGGAAACATTTTTGCTGTCAAATACTGTTGGAAGAATGAACCCAGAATAAACTTCATCACTCAGCTATTGAGACAGTTTGTTATTTTCTGATGAATGCGCCATGCTGATGTCTACGTTTGTGTACTGCAGCAGGTTTTCCAATGAATTGTTTCTCAATGCTCTGCGTCTCTGCTACATTACTGAATACTGATTACAAACTAATATAGAAACTTGTTAAGAGCAACTTGCCGCAACAGTTTCAATACAAGTTCTAATTTTTCTCAAAAACCTGCAATTTCTTGGTCAAAAACCACATGCCAGGAATAAGTGGAGACATTCAAATATACAGAGATGGACAAAACGATGGGAACACCTGGCAGTATAATGCAATGGTTTCCTACTAATGAAAAATTCAGTTTTTACAACCAAAAGAGCAAAGGTTTTTATGCTATATTTACCATGAACTCCACTCTGGATATAGTTATGTTTAAAATGTAGTTTCACCCAGATGCATCCCAACATACTATAGATGAGAGGAGCTCTGTAACTGGAGCTCAGTGGTAGATCGGGGCTGGTTGCCTGGAACCAAACTGTGCATGTGACAGCGATTCATTAGAGCTGGTTGTTCACACTACAGCTTGAGACCAGAGCACAGCTGCTGGTTTCTTGTGGTGTGGACCCTTTCCATTGCTGAGTCTCATGTGGATGGTTCACTTTGTCTTTTCTGGCAACTGAAATCAATCACACCCAGGAGCAAACACAGCAGCCGCACCAGGGCTTGAGGATGAAGCAGGAGGCCAACTGGATCAGGGGCCAAATCACCAGAGGAGCGAATAAGGAATTGATTCATGTTCATATACTGTATAACACACATACACACATTTGACAAGTCAGAGGAGAACATTTATAGATCAAACGATGCTGGCATTACTGAGAGGTGAGTGAATTGTGCAGAGTTGCAAAAGCATGTGAATGAATTCTAAATTACATTCTGTGATGTGTTAAACCTTAATTTCTAGGATGACAGGACAACATGTAAAGACCTAAATGATCAGACGCAATATGGGGGAAATGACAGAAAGCTGAAAGCTGACTAAAGTAGCCTGAATGAGTCATGGTCCTAATTTAAAAAAGAAAATATTATAGGACAGTGGTTGTGATGTACATTGGATTTTTTTTACTCTGTTGTAAAAAATAACAACAATTTCATACATGGAAGAGAAAGGACACAGAAAAAAAGTAATACAGAAATTCTGCACCATAATGTAGTTACAAATAAAAATATTACACGAAAATTAAAAGGCCTGAATATGGTGAAATTAACAGCCCAGGTACTTCAAGTACACCCAACAAAATCCTATCACTATTTATTTTAGAAGATCATGAAATAAATAGTGAAGCCATTCAAATATTTCATACATTTAACTGCTTTTTTCTGGTGCACTGGTGACAGAGAAAACACCATGGGGTAAAATGTAGAACAAAATTATACCAGTAAAAATGCAAGAGACTTATGTAAAAACTGAATCTGCTGTGAAGGGATTCACAGGATTATTTAATCCTGATCTCAGCATGTTAGCCTGGATTGGTAAAGCACGGGGTCCAGGTGTGGTGAACCTGCAGTTTCTACTATAAAATGTTGTAAATTGCACGCTCGGTATATGGACAGTAGGTGTCGCTTTCGCTTTCTGTTGCTATTTTCATTGATGAAGCAGAAGAAGAAGAAGAAACGAGGTTTCTTCCGTTTCCACCCACTGACGTTTCTTCCTTTCTGTCCGCGCTAACGTCGGAGTGAACACGCGTTCGCCTTTCTAGCTCAAGTGAGTGTCTTTTTATAACGTAATTAACACACTAATCACCGAAAAAATAAGCATGGTATCTCCAGAAATAAGTAAACTTCATGCCTTTGTATCTCAAAAACCTGAACCAGCGGCATCTTGGCAGTATTTATGCCTTTTACACACGGCAGCGTCGCAGCAGCTAGCCACGCTAATGTTAACGGCACCAAGCACACGCCGCCACATGGGTGTAAAAACTGCAGCTGTATTGTTTCTGTTGTCACGTTTTAAACGGTTTGTTCCAAGTACATGTAAATTAATTTAACAAGAGGCATTGAGCCAAACGGTTGATAAGATTCACACTCAAAAGATGATGCTTGTACAACGAGAAAATCGGCACTTGACTGTGTTACACTGATATACCAATTGCTCATTAGTCAAAATCGTCTTAC
The DNA here is from genome assembly GCF_002814215.2 of Seriola lalandi dorsalis. NCBI lineage: Eukaryota > Metazoa > Chordata > Actinopteri > Carangiformes > Carangidae > Seriola > Seriola lalandi. The sequence goes on from NW_019525288.1 coordinate 475,357, forward strand.
CATCAAAATGTTTAATATTTATGGTGACACTTTGTTATGCGAAAGCTTGACGACAATACAGTTTGTCTGTTGTGTAATGGCGCCTTGGATGATTATGCTGTTTAATATTAAGACATTAAACTATTCTGTGCTGTTCAAATCACAATAAAATGGGCCAATTAAGCTTTAAGAAGCACAGCCAAAAAAAAATGTTTTTCCCCCACATATGAGCAGAGTAAGATTATTTCTGAAAGTGCAAGGGATTAATCCTAAACAAATCATAAATGTGTCTTAAAATCGGTTAAGAGCCGGCAAAAAATGAAAGGTGAAAGTTTTTCCTTCAGACACCAGGCTCGAGTCCTCAGTTAAGATATTTGGTTAGCTCTGAAACAGCCTAAGATTATTTCAGAAACTACAAGTGATCAGCAAGGAAGGTAGAAACAAGTTGGCAGCTGGCAACAACAAATGTTTAGACTGATATTTACATGACAGTGCCTAGATGTACATAAAGTACCACATTTATGGTTTTAATGTTTTTTCTGTGTTCATTTGAGAAGTGTGAATATGTTAAGAGTAGGAGAAATTGATCAAATTTGAATTGTCTGCTATCACATCTGCTTACTTTGAACCTTCCTATTGTTATTCAGGATGCGTTACGTTGCTGCTTACCTGCTTTCTGCCCTGGGTGGCAATGAAAACCCTGAGGCCAAGGACATCAAGAAGATCCTGGAGAGTGTTGGCATTGAGGCCGACGACACACGCCTGGACAAGGTACAAAGCAGTCTGCTTTTCACTGTTTTCAGGTGTTGTCGCTGCAGTTTTACCAGCAACTGGTCTTTCCCTTTGTGATACCCATCTAATTTGATCTTTCTCCACAGGTCATTGCTGAGCTCAAGGGCAAGAATGTGAATGAGGTGATCACCACAGGTGAGTTTACCTCTGGGCCATTTGTCAGTGTGTTGTGCCTGTGTGCTGATTTTTAGTTTTTTATAATTTTGTTTTGTTAGTAGATCTGATCTGACAATTCAAGGGAGGGGGCAGGCAGGAGTTGAATCCTAAATACAAGTGACTGAGCACTGAATGATCATTTCACATTTCACTGTAGACCCAAGAAATGCAGTTTCCAGGGATCAGTTTACCAGATTTCAGGATGCCTTATCACATGTTTTGTTACTGTACCTTTTTGTATCTGTGGCAATGTCATGAATATGACTAATGGTGCTTTCTTAAAGATATTTACTTCAAACTTTGGTTGATATCAGCCGTTGATGAAAAATTCAGTATGTGATGGCCAAGCAGACAGAGGCAGTGTTCAGTTGGCTAAAACTGTATAATAAGTCAGTATTATCAACCAGGAAAGACGATGTTTGTGCTAGTATTACTACAGCTAAATTGCCAGATATCCATATACAGTTTCTGACCTCTATCTTGTTTCTGGCTGCTGAGTGTCAGTGTTATCACTTGTGCTTGATGTCTGCCAACTCTTGTCTCCACAGGTTACAGTAAGCTGGCCAGCATGCCAGCAGGCGGTGCCGTTGCAGCCGTTGCCAGCTCTGCGGCTGCTGGCTCAGGCGGAGCTGCAGCCCTGCTGCAGGTGAACATTGCAGCTTAGCACCTTGTTTGTCCGCATCAGTGACACTTGGCACACAGTACCATCACCCTCACTTTGTATGCTAAGATAATTACGTGATATTAAATTAGTCATCATAAGTTGCTTTTTCAGAGTTAAATGTTTCAAAAACTACATAATTAAGGTTTTTAGTATGGTAATTTTGAGAGGAAAAAAATTGGTGTCATAATTTGCATATTCATAGGGAAGAGTAACAGTGACTTCACATTAACAAGTTTGTCTTGTAAACCCAATAATGACTGACAAATGTTTTCTAAAGATTGCGTGAATTACCTTGGTCACCTCACAGGTGTAGTACCTAAATGTGCTTTGCTGATTATAGCATAAAATAATATTGTGCTTTTTGTTTCGCAGCTGAGGAGAAGAAGGAAGAGAAGAAAGAAGAGTCTGAGGAGTCCGATGACGACATGGGATTCGGCCTGTTCGACTAAATCTTTTCAAAACATAAATAAAGTTTATAAAAAAAAAAAAAAACCTCAACTGTTCAAATGTCTTATTTTACTGCAGAAACTAAGTAAACCAAATCTTATTGGTATTCAGTAGGATATTAAAATGGTGTTTGACACAGTTTATAGTAATGCAAACATTGTAAGATTTTTATTAAATGAAAGTTGAAAATGCATTTGACTAGTTTATGCATGTTCAAACTTGGTTATGAGCTGCCACAGAAACAAAATTCATAGTTGATCAGTTTCAGAGGTCCAGTGTCAATATGTGACGTGGGTTGACAGTGTAAGTCTCCAGTTCTAATTGTGTGTAGGACAGTGGGTCTCAAGGTGGGATCTCGGACCCACAGGAGGAAGTTGTTACTCAGGGTTCCCAGTAAACGGGGAATAATTTTATTTTCTCTGTAATTCCATCCTTGAGTAAGACAATGACAGAATCTATGATCATGGGTTTCAAACGCTAATAAAACGTGTGAAAGCTAAAAACCTTATGAGATGGGACACCCAGGGACAAAACCGTATCAAATAGGGGTCCATGGTTTAATTTGTGTCAGTTTCCGGGTCTTCGATGTGAAAACTAATGCTGTAGGATACCAGAGCAACCGTCAAACTTGCAGCCAGGTAGTGGTTCCTGGATGATGTAATTGAGCCATTTGGCCAAGAGATGGCGCTATTGAATTTCTCTTGGTGCACAGGAGGCAACGGATCCTTATATCCCTCATGTTGGACACTAAAACATTCTCAATTATCGGTGAAGATAGACGTGGATCCCTAAACCAGCTTGTCCATACCAGTACAATTTCATTTACTGCCATATTTTAAAATGAAAAAAAAAAAAACAGCCACGGGTGCAGGTGGTCTGCACGCCTGCAGCGGCACGTAGTCATTCCTGCGTCCGCTGCAGTGAGTCCATTACCATGCGATAAATTACGTCAGACACATATAAAGTGCACATTCACTTTGAATGAGAGACGGCACAGCTAGGGTTTGTGGATAAAAATAATATAATAATTCAGTTTCAGTATCAACACTCAGGATCAAATTCGTGTTGGCTTGAAAGTGATCTCCATAATGGAATAGGGCTCTGACGTAAAATGAGAAGGAGAGGATATTTTATTGTTGCTGTTCCTGAACAACACAAACACACATCAGTAGTTAGTCCCAGGCAAAACGGTTTTATATGCATCTCATATTCTTAAATTTAAAAACAGATAGTCGAATTGTACCTTTACAGTATAAACAAGGCTATTTGAAAATGAATAAATGATATTTAGTGTATTGAATTTGGCCTGGAAAGACCCTGTTAAAATGCATGTAGGTTAAGATTTGTGATGGGGACAGACATGATAGTTCATTACAAAACAGCTATCCTACTATTCAGAATCAAATCAGAATCGGAATAAGAAATACTTTATTAATTCCCTGCGGAAAATTGTTGTGTTGCAGTGCTCCACACATACACATATTCCACACATACAAATATAATAAAAATATAACCCCCCCCCATATTCAAATGTAAAAAGAGAGAAAACAAACAACCAAAAATACTCTGTCAGAAATAAACATTATATACATAGTTATTATTATTTACATGCTTTTTACAGTAAACAGTGAAATTTGTCTTAAACTGTCCAGGGATCAATCAATTGACTGATCGATTCTCAGAGGGAAGAGTTGAACGGATTGATGGCCACAGGCAGGAATGATTTTGCTCTGTAGTGCAACATGGGGGAATGAGTCTCTGGCTGAACTTGCTCCTGTGTCTGATCAGCACATTGAGGAGAGGGTGTGAAGAGTTGTCAAGTATTGTCCTTATCTTGGGCAGCGTTCTCCTCTCTGACACTGCTGTCAGAGATTCAAGCTCCCCTCTCACAACGTGGCTTAATGTTACTGACAGCAGTCGTAACTGATAAATAACACAGCTGAAACTGATGAAGAGCAAAGAGCCTTCATGGGTACTAAGGTTTACTCAGGTCAGTTCAGCTCAGTTCATTAAATTTGGGTTCAAGGGTCAACATCCTGAATGTCGATTATTTACAGCAGCTTAATAATCTATAAATTACACAGGAAACCAATTTCAATTGTAACAGTTAAGTTTATATAACCCCCCCCCCAACACACTTTAGAAGAAGGGGAGGGGCTACAACCAAACTGCACATAAGGCAGAAACAGACCTTTAATCAGATTTTAAACCTTTGGACCATGTGCAGTGTGTCTTATTCTGACTGCCTCTCCACTAAAACTGAACGTTATGATCTACGACAGTGTTCCAAAACATGTCTGTACTAATAGAGTATGACTGAATTACTAAAACCACACTTAACTGTGTACTCTTACAGACCTGATTACATTATCTAAGGCACATATGTTTGTTGCAGCTCTCAGGCAGTGTCCTCTAATAAACACAATGCCTTAATATCTTTGGTCCTAAGTTAACACTGGCAGGCTGTAAACCCAATTATGGCCCTAAGTGGAACATATGTTATAAATGGATCTTGAGGACCATGCAAGCCTTACAGAAAGTACTGCAGCCTGTGTTAGCCATGTCTATTGTTACAAATAGAGATAATTATGTTTCCTTTTTTTTAATTTTAGCTAACTTTTTGGCACCTCTGTCTCTGAAACTAAACCCACACTCTAGGAACATGTACAATGTAAGCACAGTATCAATATCACCTTAAAATGAAATTTTGGCACGGGGCCCTCATAGGGGTAAAATCAGGTGATGAAGCAGGATCCTTGTTATGTCATTTGAATAGATGAACCTGGGGCAACAATGGAATAATCTTCAACTATGAACTTTTATCAACGCAACTCATATTTCTTAATCAGCCAATTAGTCATGACATGGTGTGTGACTAAAGACGGTTACTTAATCTCAAACTTTTGCAATTTGCTGATGTCACTGAAAAAAATCACAGGGCCAAGTCATGTGTTCAAAGCTGACTAAGAAGATGTATGTCTGTGTCTGAGTTCTTTTGTTTCTTGAGTCTGTGGACAGAAAGTGTTGTATGCTTTAGAGATTGTTAGTCCTCCATTCTATCTATGCCTAATTCATTTAACTTTAGTCCATTTCTTACCTTTGACTCAGTAGGTTCATTAGAAAAGTAAATGATAAATCCTTATTATTTTTGTTTTTCTTCACCATGTCCTGTTTTTCTAAATCGTGATGGGTGGTCCATTAAGGACATACAATGTAGAAAGAAAAACAGAAATAATGATAAGACAATGTAAAAATTCTCTGTTACAAGTAGCCTAAAGCCTACATTTTGTTGGTAAAACCTAAGTATCACCAACAAAATGTACTTAAAATATAAAAAATAAAAGGTGTCATTGACAGCATTTTAATGTTGTATCTAGTCAAGATGGCATGTAAAAATTTACTCAAGAACTGTATTTACTGTGAGTACAACTTTGAGGTACTTTACTTGAGTATTTCCATTTTAGGCTACATGGGGCTCCTTGTTTCAGATGGCTCTAAGTTGTAAGCTGTTCTATTCAAGACACTTGGTGACAGCTATCCAAAACAGCTATCCATTGGTAACTCTCTGATATATTTCACAAAAAAGTCTGAAAAAAAGAATCCAAATTTGTGTAGTTAAACTTTATTTATATTCATAATGACTTGGACTTCCACCACTGCTGAAGTAGACGTACAGAGTACAATAAAATAGAAATACTCATGTACACAAGTACCACAAAACTGTTCTAGAGTAAATGTTCTAGGTAACTTTCCACCACTGTGGAAAAATCTCAAAACAAAAACATGAATGGAGGCTCAAGTCACTGCGCAGTCTCCGTAACCCCCGCCCGCGCTGTGACGTCACGGTCCGTAGCACACGTTTATGTGTAGACGTTCAGCTGCGACGCTCAGTTGATCCTCTCGTTAGCGGACAGTGAAGGTTACCTGCTTCAACAGTGCTTGAACGGCAACCTTTCTAACTGTCTTCAAACACCACAGGACGGGACTAATAGCTCTGATCACTCAGATTTCAATCGACAACATCAGATCAAATTTTAATAACAGTAAAACTTCAGCTAGCTCCGTTATCCTAAACAAATTTAGCTTGACAGCTAGCTAACTGTTTGTTTTGCTAACAACGCAAGCCACAGCTTTTCGACCTCCTCACAGGAAAGAAGACCTGTCACTGATATTTGGTAAGAAACCTATGTCTTCTCGTATTTATCTTTGTTTACATGTCACTGACTGAGTCCTGACGACTGCTTTAGGGTGGTGTGTATTCAGCATAGTAAAACCTCTGGTATTAGTGCTGCGGTTATTTATCTCCTCGCCGCCGCGAGTGTGGCCTTGGCGCATTTGGCTCTTCAGCATCTGCGCAATCTCTTGTGCCAGTGCCAAGTACGCCTCACAACAGTCTTGGATCTGTTAAACAAAACAGTACTTTGCTGAAGTGTTGTATAGACACCCCTTAATTCGTACTTTAATGCGATGTTTGGCGCAAATGTTACATTATGTAAGGTTTGGAGTAGAAAGCAGTAAACTAAATGGTTTTCGGGCAGTAATTAACCGTTACTTCCGTGAGAAGATTTTGCGTCACACAACAAAACCAAGCGTGGCTAAACCCAGTTTTACTAAGTCATGAAAAGAAGCAATCTGTCGTCATCACCTTGGCCCTCATGAAACTGTAATGAACATTTTTCACAACTTTCTGACGTTTTGGAGACAAGGGGATCACTCGATTAGTGGAGAGACTATTTAGCAGATTAGTCAATAATGAAATGATAAAAATATTGATATTAGTCATTTAATTAACTATCACAAAATTATGTAGTGTGATATTTTAAAAATGCTGTGTCATGATCTAGTATTGACTGCTGAAATAACCTTACAAAGCATTTACTGGGTCTTACTTGAAAATAACTCTAAAACAGCAATACCTGGTTTAGATTTCAATAACTGTGATTGACAGTGTAATATGAAAGACATAAGATATGGTAACTACATAAGTGATATAGTGCATCAATACCAGAGCATGGTTTTGTAGTTTAGGGAAACAAGTAATGAATATTTTATTATTGATTAATTAGATGTAATTGATTAATCATTAATCACATTTTCCCAGGGCCCAAGGTGACATCTTCTTTTTTTTCTTTTCTTTGTGTTTTTTCAACATTTCAAAACCCGACATATATTCAGTTTACAGCAATGTAACACAGAGTAAAGCAGTATATTTTGTTTGATAAAGGACTTAAACAGTTATTTGATCATCATAATTCTCTCAAGTTTTCTGCAAATGGACTAATCAAACATTTCGGTTCTAATTTTTATTTTTTTATTAGCCTTCCCTAATGTTACATATGAGCCGTACTTGTTTGTCTAGTAAGGATTTTGTTTTCTGTATTTCAGAACCATGAGTTCCCAAGTGAGACAGAACTTCCACCAGGACTGCGAGGCTGCAATCAACAGGCAGATCAACCTGGAGCTGTACGCCTCCTACGTCTACCTGTCTATGGTGAGAGTCCAGTAGATGGATAGAGAAGTGTTCAGGCAGTAGAAAAGCGATTGAGTGAACAAAGATGAGTAGGAAACCCCCAGAGAGGAACATAATGATAATATAGGTAGAAGTGGTCAGTGTAAAGGGAACTTTTTACCAGTTACTCTGGTGATGGTTATTGTTATCGAGAAATTATTCTAATAGCGTTTAACCAGACATTGTTGGGGGTATGTAATGGCTGTGCTCGATGGGCTCAGTCTGCCAACACCCTGCAGATGGTTGAAAAAGCACTTGGGATGAGGATAGTCGGGCAGCCTACTGCCATTATAAATAAAAGCCATCATAAGATATAATTTGAGTGCGTTTTTATGTGTCAGTTTGATATTATGTTTTTGAACTGAGTTTAAATGAATGTTGTGTGGCTGAGCAATAAAGCAAAGGTTGAAGTTCATTTTGAGATTAGTCTATGTACAGACAAAGGGCAGGCGGTTCATTGACTGTGCTTAAAAATGTGCCCCACAAAGCACATCTTTCTGCTATCGATCCCACACACAGCTGTATATGTAAAAGGGTTTTTTTGCCCTATGAATGTAAGGTACACTTACTCTCTACTTTCTAGTGATTTCCAGAAAGGATTTACAAGGTTTCAATGACATAAATATAAATGTTTCTTGAGTTGAGATGTTTTTAAAGGTTTTGTATTTTATTTGCAGAACAGTGAAGTTTTTAATCACCAACACTGTGTCACGAATGAAAAAAGGAGTAATAAACATTTCTTTTTTTAAATAGTATTAGTAGTGTGACCTCTTTAATGGAAGCAATATGGTGCTCTAGAGTCACTGTAGGACATCTAAGAGTCATTGTGAGCCACGTGATTCTGTACTGGACTGGACTGAAAGATTCAGAAACACATTATTTCGTCACTGTTTTCACAATGATATTTTAGGTTGGAGGAAAGCTGTTGGAATATTTTTTCTTTTATCACTGATTTTTGGTATATTAAACTCTACCCATGTGGTTTTTTTTTAGCTGTGTGTAGTGACCTTGGCAGCTAGGTGGATGTGTGTGTTATTTCGTAGCCACATTTCAGGACTTTCTTTTTTTGTTTCACTTAATGGAAATGGCTAGTTTGGAAAACACCAACATTCTCCTCTTTCTTCCTCACAGGCATACTACTTTGACCGTGATGACCAGGCATTGCACAACTTTGCTAAGTTCTTCCGTAATCAGTCACATGAGGAGCGTGAGCACGCTGAAAAGCTCATGAAACTCCAGAACCAGAGGGGGGGAAGGATCTTCCTACAAGATGTCAGGGTATGAGCTCATATTTGATGTATTGAGTGTGTGTGTGAAAATAAATGTGTAGTTTCATTTCTGTCTTAACTTGATAACTGGGTGTGAGATCTCTCGTTCTGTCTTATCATAATGTCCCATGTTAGGAGGGCAACATGAGGCCAAATAGATATAGTGGGTGTGATTGTGTTGCGCCACTTATCTTTCTCAGACATGCAAACACAACCCCCTGCACTTGAGTAAAACGTTAAACTGCAAACCCACTTTGTAGTTTAATAATCAGGAAGCTTGCTGTCTGGCTCGGGCCGTTGGCCCCGTAGGTCTCATTAATAAGTGTCTCACTGTTTTCCTGACCTGCTTTGTTTGCAGAAGCCAGAGAGGGATGAGTGGGGCAGTGGTGTTGAGGCTCTTGAATGTGCCCTGCAGCTTGAGAAGAGCGTGAACCAGTCACTGCTGGACCTGCACAAGCTCTGCTCTGATCACAATGACCCACATGTGAGTATTACACCACGCATCTTTCTCTTCCAAATCTGATTTTAGTTTCAAAGAACACCAATCCCACTTCTAAAAATAATCAGATCCGAGCACAAGCACTAAAGACGTACACACTGGGTGTACACCTGTACTTCAGAGCTATAGAAATAGTTTTGCTTATAGCAACTAGCTGCAAGTTCCGCAGGTTTTTTTCCTTTTTTACAGGATGTGAAAACACCTGTCAAACTTTAATGTGGCCTATATGACAAAACACCTCAGCTGCACAGTCTAAAACTGTACAGCTGAGTTGTTTTTAAGCAAATTGCTAACTTGACTTTTCGTTTTTATCAAGTCAGTACAAGTTTCTTTTAAATCCAGTGGATTTGGCAGAGCTGTAACTTAACTTTTGCAAAACAACATTAACTGGTAGTAACATCAGAGTAGAATCATCACAAAAGTGTCTGTGAGCCCTCATCAGTTCGACTCATATGTAACCTTTTCTCATGTCTATTTTTAAATATTTCAGCAGGTAATTGAAAACAAGAACTAAAACAGACGATTCTTTCAGTTGATTTCAGCGAGTGTGCGTGTTTCAGCTCTAATTTGATTCAACTCTCTCTTTGTTTCAGTTGTGTGATTTCATTGAGACGCACTACCTGGACGAGCAGGTGAAGTCCATCAAAGAGCTTGCAGACTGGGTGACCAACCTGCGCCGCATGGGAGCTCCTCAGAATGGCTTGGCCGAATACTTGTTTGACAAACACACCCTGGGCAAAGAAAGCAGCTAAATCCCTCCATATCACATTTACAAAAGCTTCTATATGTGTATATTTGTATCTTGCTTCCAAATATTTTCAAAGCCATCTGCATTGTAGTGGCTAGTCATTAAAACCTCTTATATTACTCATGTTGTTAATGCCATTTTCTCCATATTACAAAAGTATTTGCCCCTGAGACATTCAAATCCCACTCTTGTATCTCGCACTTCTCTCTCTGCTATCAGCTATGTCTTTGACATTACTATATTTTTGCTGTTTTATGCCAGGAGCTGTTTGTCAAACCAAATAAATGGAACCCTCTGGATTCTGATCAGTCTCATTTGTTTAGTGTTGTCTCAATGTTTAAAAAACACAGGTCATTTGAATGGTCTAAATTGATCATTCATATCTGAAAAACCGCAAAAACTCCATCACAACATGATCTGTTTCATTTCCATTACCAGAGAAAACAGAACTAGCTAGGCAACTGACAAATTTAGTAAAAATTTCCCTCAAGCCCTGATAATGGGGAGCGAACATAACAACTCCTTTATAAAGCCTCTATTGTAAGTTTTTTTCTTTAATAAAAAAATATATATATTTTCACAAATGAAACATTTCTGAAGATCTGGCTCTTACTGTATTGAAACTATAGTAGCTGAAAGAGGTTCCAAAGGCTGGTAATCAAGCAAATAATCACTATATTTATCTGAATGTGAAGAACATAATTACTGTTTTCCTCAGAGCCTGTGGTCCCTTGAAAATATACACCAAAAACTGCAAATAAGTAGCTTGATGTAAAGATGTGAAGTCAAGCTATAAGCAAATTGCCAAAGGTCTCTTTTGTGCCTGAGTCTGTTGGGATCTCCTTCAGTTGATAGTTCCAAAGGCTAGTTTTTAAAGTTACAGTATGTTGATTATTCTGGACCATCTGGAGGACTTTTAAGAACCAAAATACTTACGGGATTTCCAACTGAAATGTGTTTCAGGAAGTGTGAATGAAATGTTTAGTAGACCTCCGTCACCGCGAGTTCCCCTGTTTTGCAATCGCAGACATTTGTTTTCCAGATGTTGTTGCTGCGCCTATTGTTCGTACTAGTGTCACTCCCTCTCGTCGTGACTGAGAATTGACAAGACTCCCACCAACAGCACTAATGCCTCTAATGATAAAAATGTCAGTTTGATCTGACATGGTATACATAATTAATACTCAATTACAATAAAGGAAAAACTGAAGTTTTTTTTAATATAGGGGACAATGTCTAGACCTTCATTGAATGTCAGCTGCAGAAAACAATAATTTTGTGTTTCTCTATTTTGTATTTCTCTCGACTTTACTGTACTGCTCTCCTAAACAAATACTGAACCTTAGTATGTCTCCTATTTGGGTTTCACCTAAAAATAAGTTTTTTATATACCTTTTTGGAATCAAAAGGGTGCCATCCTATTTGGAAACTTAGCTTATACATGTTTAAAAAACAAAAATAAAAAAAGTCATCTTTTTTTGTTCAATTTTGCTCTTTATATTTTGGAATCTGCATCAATATAGTGAAATTAAAACAGTGTTTTAAGAGTTGTAGATCATGTAAAAAGAAATTGTATCATGTTATGGTTAAAAATTCCCAAACAGTTAGTATATCTGTGTTTTTTTTTTTTTACTTAATCTGAACTCATCGGCTGGAACTGCATTTTAGATATTCAAAATGTTTCAGAAATGTGTATAAATCAGTTTCTTCCTGCAGCACGTGCTGGATACTAATTGTAATGTCATCCTACTACAGATGTGTTGTGGGATAGTGGAGTGAAGTTAAACTCCTAAGTCAAATGTGAATGGACATTCATTGAACATTAATTTCAATTATACTTTATGAAAACTGTCAAAACACACACCACATTATAATCTATTCACAGCAAGAACAGCATCGAGGCAGAACTGGAAAAAACGACTTTGAGGCACCTTCCTGAAATGAAAAATCAAAACTGCTATGAGGAACAATATTACAAAATCAACATTTGTTATGATGGTGATAATCGGACTGACTTTAGAATATATGAATGTGGGTTAACAGCTCCCGCAGTCCCCATCAGACTGAGTTATTCACGCTTCTTCAAGCTCCACCAGCACACCGTCACAGTCTTTCGGATGAAGAAACATCACTGGTTTCCCATGAGCACCTATTTGTGGCTCTGCAGACAGAGTTCTGATGTTCTTTGCTTTCAGGTCGGCTATCGCAGCATTGATGTCATCGACCTACAACTCAGGAGAAAATTTAGTTAATAATTCATCTCACTTCACTTGAAATGTAGAAAGTAGTGTTTGTAGTATTTTTGACTTGTGTGCAAAGCATAAATCATAGGACCAAGTGGTTTAACTCAGGTTTTAAATGTGCGACTTCATGTGACAAAACAAAACAAAACAAAACAAAACAAAACAAAACAAAACAAAACAAAACAAAACAAAACAAAACAAAACAATCCCTGTGGCCAGCAATGTGTTATGCTTGGTTTTAAGTAGCTTTACTGTCATAAGAATAAATGAAATCGGCTGTTGCTGTATTTTTGAGGCCATTTTTTAAAACAACGTACTGTGTGGGACGTTTTACAATTCACAAATAAAACGTGTCAGTGCTCTCTGGTGGACAAACTGTAATACTGACACTGCTTCTACTACTGGTTGACTATTGCATACATTTCTTTCACATTTCTGTAATGCTGGCTCACCGTCACACTGGCGTGGCTTCCTGAGACACTCGAGTAGAACAGAACCATCAATGATTTAACACGGGTAACTTTCCTAGTATGTCAAGTCAAAATGTCTGCCGAAAAAAAGGCGTATTGTGCATCCTAGCTCACTTGCACACATAAATAGAGCAGAGTCATCGTTAATTGTTATTAGTTACACCTGTGCTTCTCTGGCTATAACAAAATATGTCTGCTGTGAGAAATTGATCTGATGGTAAAAGTGGTTTCTGCACATGTACCTAATAAGATGTCCACAACGATGCTGCCTCACCTCAATACAAATGTGGTGCATCCCTCCAGACTTGTTCTTCTGTAAGAAACCAGCGATCGGGCTCTTCTCCCCCAGAGGATGGAGCAGCTCCAGCTTAGTGTTGCCGAGCTCCACAAACACTGTGTAGACGCCATGCTCAGGCAAGGGCACCTTGTCACTCACTGTGGCCCCCAGCACGTCCCGATACAGAGCTGTGGCCTTCTCCATGTCAGGGACAGCGATGGCAATGTGGTTCAGCCTTCCCAGCTTCCACAGTGATCCAGGAATGCCCTGATGGAGCGGTGCTGTCATTGAATGTGCCCTCAAGAGCGTGAGACGAGAACATCTGGACAGACCTGCCACTGAATAAGCAGAGTAAAATAAAGTGAGAGCAGTTGGAGCTATTGTGTAGGAAGCTTAGTCCTAAAACGGGAGTTGTTTCTTCAATGTTTCCCGTCAAGAAGCTTTAGGCTTGGAACAATCATCTTTGTCCACACTGTCTGACATTATCAGTGTATTCTGTACCAAGTGTATGGCTTCTCAGCTCCATTAAATGGATGGAGATGTATAATGCATAATTTTACACACATTTCCCCAAATTCAGCCTGACTTTTGGTATCTATGGAAACTTTGGATTCTGCTCTAGATTTTATAAGGTCTGTGGGTTTAGAAAATGTTTGGCTGCATAGCATCAGTTTAATGACTGATACACGTACAGTTAGGTTTTATTACAAGTACAGCTATAGCATTGGATCCGGGTTCCTGGGAGTTACTATCTTATTATTTCAAGAAAACATCTGTACATTGGTGAATAAAAGACTGATCAAGTCAGAGTCAAAACAGAGTCAACGTTTGCACGTTCTCAGATAATAGAAATCCAGTCACTTTTTCAGACACAAAACACGAAAAGTACCATGTACTAGTTGACTAAAGTACCATGTACCCAAACGCTGCGAGAACTCATTATGTAACGCAGTGGTGTAAGAAACCTCGAGTTCAACAATGCTGCAGTCTTGCCTGAGGTGTAACAATACATCAAAGGACGACCCGACAACAAATACAGCACTTAAAAATATCCTTTTGGTAGGTAGATCGTTATTGACATAAACCAACCTGCAACCTTCAGCACGGCGGACGCCATATTTGTATCTCGGAACCAAGCAGCAGCGGAAGAGTTTCTTGTCGAGCCTGTTTACCTGCGACACAGACGGTCACACATGTGGGGGAGACATGGCTAGTGGAGATATGTGGAGCGTGCTGGAAGAGTGTGTGAAGACTATAAATACCAACACAGCTCAGCCAGAGAACTTCCTGAGGCAAGTATTTGTTGTTTGTAAGATTGCATTGTTGAAAAAGCGGTTAAATGTTGTTGCAGCGTCGGTCAAGCGCGGGTGAACGTATGGGTTTCAGCTAGCTTACCGCTAGCTAAAGCTAACATGTACAAGTACTCAGCTCCGTCAATCAAGTAAAAGTACCATTACCATCGTTTTTAAATGCTCTATTACAAGTAAAAGTCCTACATTCAAAAACAGCTCAAGTAAAGACATGCTATCAGCAAAATGTACTCAAACGTCAAAGTAAAAATAGTCGTTCTGCAGTTAAATGTCCCCTGTGACTGATATGATTGTGTCATTACTGATACTGGGGCATCAATGCAGCATTTTACTGTGGTTGCTCAAGGTGAAGATAGTTGACTATTTTAATTATATTAGTTCAGTCTACTGGTTCCTAACCCAGGGGTCGGGCCCTCCAAAGGGTCACCAGATAAATCTGAGGGGTCGTGAGATGATAAATGGGAGAGGGAAGAAGAGAAAGCAAAGTACTGGAACTGCCACCAACTCATAGATATCTGTGACAATGAGCCAAAACTAGAGGCTACTCTTTTGTAACTTGTCACGTCAGAATGGTTGTAAATGACTGTCTTAATCTTTAACAATACATTGCATTTTAAGTACATAGCATAGGCTTTTTGAAATGTAAAATCTTAATGTTAAAATTTTAACCTGGAGTTAAAGCTGTCAGGTAAATGTGCAGTAAAAGTACTTTTTTATGTAGTGGAGTAGGTGTATAAAGTAACATGAGAAGGAAATTCCTGAAACTGTCTCTAAAAGAAATCTTAAAATACCAATTTGATATTAAATTAATTAATTCCAATGTTTAATACTAACAGTAATTCTTGGTACCAGTGTAATGGTAATGTATCACAGATGAATGTATTACATATAGTTGTGTGGAGTATAACCCCAGCATTTAAGATTGCAAACCACACACACCTGTAGCGTCTTTTGGACAAATACCAATACTATCTTGATTTATAATAATCCACCAGACGTGCCATACTGATAGTGTGTTTCCACCTTTGCAGCCTTCAGGATGGAGTGGCAGCAGACTTTACCTCTCTCACTAAGACTCTGTATGACCTCCACAAAGCTCAGGAGCCTGCAGATTATAAAGGCAGCCTGCTGGCACAGCTGGTGGTGGAAGACTTTGATGAAGAGCAGATCTGGCAGGAGCTGGAGCTGCAGAACAATGCTGTACTGAAACATTTTAAAAGTGCTGTTGATGAGGCTTTGTCAGATGAAGCATTAACAGTGCTGGCAGAGGAGGAGGCAAAGGATGATGATGATGCAGAGGTAGAGACCGATGATGAAAATGTTGATGAGGAAGAAGAAGAAGAGGAGGAACCACGCAGGCAGTCTAAGAAAATGGCTGAGGATGGGGCAGAGGATTACACAGACGAGGACTCCGATTTAGATTTTGATGTGGATGCTCTGGAGAAGCGACAGAAACAGAAGATGGAGATTGGAAGGAAGGGCTCCAAAACAAAAGTCGTTCCCTCTGAGGTTGATGATAAGTTCTTCAAACTGTCAGAAATGGAGTCGTTTCTTGATGATATGGACAAGCGAGAGGGAAAGGAGGATCAGAATGAAAACGACGTAGACTATTTCCAGGACCTGCCATCTGACGAGGATGAAGATCTTGACCTAGAAGAAATCATTTCTAACAAAAAGCAAAAGAAAAAATCTGTATGTATTTTATCACTTATTCTCGCCTATTTTACTGTGTTGTGGTGGTAAAGATTACAGGAAATATATAGATTGATGTTAATATTGACAGGTAAAGAGCTCCAGGAATCTCAAGTACAAGGACTTCTTTGATGCTGTGGATAGTGAACCAGCCAAAGCAGATGACCAATCAGATGGTGAGGATGACAGCATGGATGAAAGCCAGGAGGAAGGTGAAGACGAAATGGATGAGGAAGAGGATGATTATGATGGTGAAGAGGAGGGTGACGATGAGTAAGTGTGGTTAATATTATGCAATGCATATAATTATGTGCGGGAGAAGGATGTTTGGTTGATTCCACAATGTTTGTTCCCACCCTTTGCCAGGGATGAAGAGGGAACTCAGTCCAAAGCATCTGGTAAGAAAGTGACCTTTGACCTCTCTGGGGATGAGGACAGTGAAGGAGAGGACATGGAGGACATTTTTGGAGGAAAAACTTCAAGCTCAGCAAAGTCTGAATCAAAATCATCATTTGAGAAACGGCAAGAAAAGGTAACCAGGTGTTAAGTTTATCTAATGTGATTTGCCAGTTCTTTTTCTTCTAACAAAATAAGGCAAAGTTCTATAATTCACTAGTGTTTAGTTTTGCCATGATATGAAGCAGATGTACAAGAATAATGAGGAAATGAGAAGCAAAATTAATTCTTCAATCAGGAAACATGTTATCAACTAATAAGAGGAAGATGACGAAGAGTCTGACCAAGCATATGAAGCCAAATTTTTTCGATACTCTGTGCTATAGAGACATTTTGTTTGGTACCTGAAAAGTGTTGAAGTTGGATACCCAGCCCTAGCTGTCTCGTCAGTGCAGACCAGTCAGCTTGCAAAGAAGGCTGTGTTTACACTGACGTTAGTTCTCTGTGAAAAAGCACATCCCTCACATTTGTTTGAAAGAGGCCAGTCCAGCGAACACTGGGTTGCTTGGTAACGTGAATGCCGTATTTCTACTGTTTACCTCGCAATTGTTGTGACAAAAGATAAGTTAATGATAACTTTGCAGAGTTGTAAAATCTGTCAGTTAAAGTGATAGCTTTTTGTTATTCAGACATAGGTCACTCTTACGTTAATGTTCCTGCATCTAAATTCTGCAGGTAACGTTTAATTTGAAGTCTCGCTGATACCTGAAGCAACGTGCCTGCTATTAGTGGTTATTATATCCTGCTGCTGATCTAACCTGCAGATGTCAGAGAAGATCGAGGAGTTGGAGAAAGCAGCTCTAACAGAGAAGCCCTGGCAGTTGTCCGGAGAGGTGACAGCACAGACTCGTCCAGAGAACAGCATGCTGGAGGAAGATGTGGAGTTTGAGCAGGCATCCAGGATGGGTGAGTGACTCGTCTCTGTTTGTGTGTTGCATTCATATGTTGGCAAATGACTGCATGTTATTTTGGATTTTGGATAATTATTCACCCGACTGTTATGTTTATATGGTTTTCGTTATGGTTTCTTTCTGTGTGGTATTTCAAATCCGATAACACGATTTTATCTGTGCTCTTTTAGCCCCTACTGTCACGGAGGAAACCACACTACAGCTTGAAGACATCATCAAACAGAGAATTAAAGACCAGGTTGGTCACAAAAACCTGGTTTTATATTGTCTGAAATGTATTTATTTTTTGCCTGATGATAACATTGTGCCTTTAACTTGTGTTTCTGTAAGGCGTTTGATGATGTGGTCCGTAAGGAGAAACCCAAAGAAGAGGTGTTTGAGTACAAGAAGAGGCTAACATTGGACCATGAGAAGAGCAAGCAGAGTCTAGCAGAAGTCTATGAGCAAGAATACCTGAAACAGAATCAGGTTTGACTTTTTTTTTATCTTGTTTTCACTGCTACTCCAACATATGAACCTTTGCTGCATTCATTTTTTTTCTTATTTCAGCAAAAGACAGAGGAGGAAGAGAACCCAGCCCATGTAGAAATCCAGAAGCTCATGGATACACTTTTCCTAAAGTTGGATGCTCTCTCCAACTTCCACTTCACACCTAAACCAGTAAGTTTTGCCTGATGGCCCCAAATATGCCTAAAATATTGAGACTGACTGTCCTTTTGAAAACCCTGAACCTAACTCTGGTTAGTGACATCTTCAATTTCATCTGTGATTCTTAGTAACATGCCATCACCTCGATAAACACGTTGTCTGTAAATACAGCAACTACATAAACATAGAAATGAAGTAAATATAAACTGATAAGTTGCACATATCCTTGAGAAAATGATGTACTGTCAAAGGCAGCAAGCCAGTGCAGTTTTTGAAAACTACATCTATGTCCACAGCCTGTTCCTGAGGTCAAAGTGGTGTCTAATTTGCCATCCATTACAATGGAGGAAGTGGCTCCAGTCAGCGCTAGTGATGCAACGCTGCTCGCACCAGAAGAGATCAAGGTTTGTCATTCATCCATGTTCAAAAATATTTATTTTGATCTTGGTATATTTAGTTACACGGCATGTCTAATAATACCCTCCTCTAACAAAAGGAGAAGAGCAAAGCAGGAGATGTACTGGGTGATACTGAGAAGACATCAACAGACAAGAAGCGTGAGAGACGCCACAAGAAGAAGGTGAAGCGTATTAAGATCAAGGAGAAAGAACAGAGGCAGAAACTTAAAGAGGCTAGTAAAACTGGAGAGAACAAAAAGCCATCGAAGGCTGAAGTCACAGAAAACCTGAAGAAACTCACAAAAGGAGGCAAAGCCACAATACTCAAGGTAAGTGTTTCTCTCATGATGTGTCTTGTATTGATCAGATCAGGGCCTGTGTTTGTCAGGTATCTCAGAGTAGGTAGTCAGTATTAGCCTGTTCAAAAGTCTCAGTTGTCAATACTTGGAGTTAAAATATCAACTGGATAAAGACAACTAGGATGACTACTGACTGCCCAAAACAGTTAAGTGGACCGAATGTCACACTTGAGCTTACTATTATTTACAAAATGCTGCTGAAACACTTGGCAGATGGAATCAAATGGTGGGAAGTATATTTATGCAAGAACTGTACGCACATAGATTTTTGAGGTACATGGACTTTGAGTTTAACATTTTATGCCACTTTATAGATCTACTTAAACGTATTTTAGAAGAAAGATTGATTGCCATAGTCACTAATTGCTATGATTGCAATTTTACACACAAAACCTATGAACAATATTAAATATAACGCATTGCTACAGATTAAACTACCTAAGAGTATATAAAATAGTTAAAATTGGCTTCATAAGACTTTAATTTGTAATTGAGTACTTTTAATATTGTGGTATTGGTCCTTTTAGTTACTAAAGGGTTAGAGTACTTCCTCCAACCTTGACTGAATCAACAAATAAATGAATCAAAGAATAAAAGCTAATTAAATGAGTCAATTGAGCTGGTGCTGTGTCCTGGATAAACTGATGTGTTAGCTGCATATTGCCATCACCACTCAACTAATGTGGTGTTCCCCTGTTTCAGGATGAAGGAAAGGACAAGGCCCTGAAGTCCTCTCAAGCCTTCTTCTCTCAGCTGCAGGACCAGGTCAAAAGTCAGATCAAAAGTGAAAAGGACCAGTCTTCAAAGAAAAAGAAGCACAAAGAGGTTTCTGTCAGCAAACTCAAGTTATAATAACTGTGATGGTTTGTTGTGTGGGATCAACTTTTTATTGTACAGATTCTTTTTTATGAGAAAGCAGAAATATATTAAGTCTGAAAGTTCTTGTAAAGTGTTTCCATCATCATTCACATAACTCAAGTGCCCATATGTGTTTGTGTATGTTTGGTAATGAGCAGTGCATTTTCAACTTTAATAATAAATGTTAAGTCACATGAAAATATCAGAGCACCTTCCTTTGTGGAAAGATGAATGTACAGTGCCTGTCTGAAGACCCACCATTGTTCATAACACTAGTAGTATCTTTTTTCTCATTGTAGGTTCATAACAGGTGATCACATCATTTTAAAGAGAATATTTGGCTGCTCAAGAACAGCCCTTTATAGTGTCTATGAATTTAATCCACTTAAAATCAAAGATGTTCAAATAATGATTTGAGATCACCTGTGTGAAATCAAGGTGTGACAAGTAATTCAAGGATTTAAACACTAATTTGGTACAGGTATCACTTTACACTGAGATGAAATAAGTTGTCGCACCCTGAAAATAAAGGTATGAACAAATGCCACAAGGTAATAATACCCCAGCAGCATTGAATGACTTGCCTGCCTCAAAGTTAGATAGCCACAGATACATTTTAATTTAATTTGTTTGTGTAATATTTTTTATGTAAATTAACTAGTAGAGTTGTATGAAAAAACTTAAGCACCTGTGGACAAATATTTAAAATATTTTGTTCTGTTTTTTTCAAGTGAAAATAAGTTAATACAACTCATGCAGCAAGCGGGCATAAAAAAGGAGTCTTCAGATATTAACACACTATTATCTTTTACTTCATGGACTTAAAAAATTGTAAAAAATAAAAAAAATGGAAATTGAAATAGGCAAACGTTTGCTAAGTCAGTACATGGTAACCCTCCCATTGGCAGATATCACAGCTTGTAAACACTTTGTGCTGCCAGACTTTCTATTCCTCATTTAGAAACATTCACCTGCTCTTCCTGCAGATCACTGAGAGTTGTGAGATATTTATAGGCTGTCATGTACACAAGGCATGTTTAAGATCTACCCACCAGTTTTCACAGATGTTCAAGTCAAGGGACTGTGAATAGAACAGAAAGTCTTTTGCACATTCCACAAGTATTGTCTAATTGTTTTCTGTTTTTTTAAGTTAATGAAATAAAAAGTAACAGTCTACATTTCAAGAAAGGCTATTTTGTTAATATGCGTTTGCTGCAGTGGTTGTTTTAACTTCAAAAACCAATAGAATTTGGCTAAAACGTTTGCATACAACTGTACAAGCAAGTGTTGCCTTGTGTCATAGAAAGTGAAATATTTCTCTCTGAATTATAAGAACGAAAAATTAAAACCAAAATGGAAAATTTAAGTTATAAGTCAACTGAAAACATTTTAATAGCTCCCAGTACTGAAGCCATACAGTCTATGATTCAAACATACCTTGTCACACCTGTGTTGTTTGACGGTAAATTTGAAGGCCCCGCCCACCTAAGGAAAATTCCCATGACGTCATTCAATATCATCACGGAAGTGAACCAGGCGACGGAACACAGAAACCCAAATAAGTTGTTGTCGCTTGACGAATATTTACAGGTAAGTCACTGTTGCTGTTTTAACTCGTTCGCTATGAAATCACCTCCTTTTTCAGATTACTTGGACGTGTTCGATCACGATTTGTTTGTTTTGATTTTGCAAGCGCAGAGCTAGGTAGCTAGCGCAATCGATGACAGAATAGAAGACTGCTAACAAAGCACAGGCTAACTAACAGTCAGATTTGACACCACAGACACAGGTTTGGGTTTCTTATTTCTAAACATGCATTTAACATTATGGTTAAGTTTACAGTAAAAATAAAACTAGAAATAAAATACGTAAGAGGCTCACGTTTAAACTAGCACGTCTTAGGTAGCCTCGTTAGCTGTCTGTCGCGTCAGGCTAAAGCTAAGTGTTTTAATGCTACGTAGTAGCGAGCTAACTTAATGTTTTCATGTGTGTATGTTTTTTCTGTGTGTTGTATTTGTTTGTATTTTGTTGAGTAAACCTGCGGAGTCATGTTCTTGCGATGGGTTGGTCATGCTCACATGATTAAGTGAGTCACTGGTTCAGAGGTGGGGGTGAGGTTAGATGGACTATAGGTTGGTTTTGGTTGAATGCTTCTGCTCCTCTCCTGTTCACAGATAGTCCATCATCGTCATCATCATGCTGGGAGGAGGATTCAAAGCAGAGAGGCTAAGAGTGAACCTCCGGCTGGTCATCAACCGACTCAAACTCCTTGAGAAAAAGAAAAGTGAGTCATGAGCTGAGTCTCCTACAGCTGAAGTGGAATCAATGGGCTCTTGTTTGCAAGACAAATGTTTAATTACCTTTTCCCACTCCCATTCTTTAATTTAAAATGTAGCCGAGCTCGCTCAAAAGGCAAGGAAGGAGATTGCTGATTACCTGTCATCAGGAAAGGATGAGCGGGCACGGATCCGTGTGGAACACATTATCAGAGAGGACTATCTTGTGGAAGCCATGGAGATCCTGGAGCTTTACTGCGACCTGCTGCTTGCTCGCTTTGGCCTCATTCAGTCAATGAAGTAAGTACTGAACATACTAATGCATAGTGTACCTCAATTAACGACTCTGGGGAGTATGGGGCTTTTACACTTAGTCATTAGTTCTCTATCAGCTCGCTCAGTCTTGTTGACCCCTTTTCTGTTTCTCCAATTAGGGAACTGGATCCAGGCTTGCAGGAAGCAGTGTCCACCCTCATCTGGGCAGCTCCACGTCTTCAGTCAGAAGTGTCTGAGCTAAAGATTGTAAGTACTGTCTAAATATAACAGAGTGCTGGCAGCATTGCCAACACTATCCAACAAGTTCTGTCCATTTATTCCCATTAGACCAGTCTTGACATTCTTATCTCTAAATGTTTCTCTCAGGTATCTGAACAGCTTTGTGCAAAATATAGCAAGGAGTATGGCAAGCTGTGCAGGACAAACCAGATTGGCACAGTCAATGATAGGGTGGGTAATTTCTTTCCACTGACTGGCCACAAGTCTGTTCAAGAATGCATGGACCTTTAGTCTGGAAAATATTTAGCAGCATCTGATCAAATATCTGTTTTGTTTATAGCTGATGCACAAACTGAGTGTGGAGGCCCCTCCCAAGATCTTGGTGGAGCGTTACCTGATTGAGATCGCCAAGAACTATAATGTGCCGTATGAACCTGACGCCATGGTCCGGGTGAGCATTTAAGAATCAGTTATCACTCATTATGAAGGATGAAGTCATACTTTCTGTTTATTTACCGCTCATCCACCCGTGTTTCCGGACAGCCCGAAGTGGATCATGGAGAAGAGGCAGACCTGATTGATGTGGACACTGACAAGAAGTCTGGAGGAGGAGGAGGAGGAGGAGGAGGTGGAGGTTTCAGTGCACCTCCTGCTGCTGCTATGCCTATGCCAATGCCCATGCCTATGCCCATGCCTATGCCAACAGCTTTCAACTATCCACCTCCCAAAGGAGCCGTAAGGACTTCTTTTTAAGACCCCCGTTCCTTTTGACTTTGTTGTGACTTACACATGTGGTGAGAACGTCTTAGGTGCAATTAGAGTAGGCAACATCTTCAATTGCAGTATATATATATCGTCACATCAACCAATCGTGTAGTGCAATTACCTTTGCCAAAATTATTGGTACGTACAATATTATCTTGATGATTACTGAATCCTCAAGTGGAGTAGAAACAAACAGTACTTTAGAGATTTAAAATCCGAAACCAATGAAAGCTGCCTGCAGAGAGGACTATAGATTATCCTCAGTGATTTATTTTTCTGTGATTTAAATGAACATACCCCTTAGCCAAATACAGAACATTTTATTCCGAAGTAAACTTAATATTTAGGTCAATTTTTTAAACTCTTGAAGTCTTTCACAACCATTGCTGATTATTATGATAAAGACTGTTATCATGATGATATGACCATGCGGCGATTTGAGAAAGATGAAGTTTTACCAGTGGTCATTGCACCCAAAATGTGATGTATAGTGTGAAAATAATTGCAGGTCATTATCCTTACTTTAAATGGGTTGAAAGAGATGAGAATTATGCATTTACAGTTGTCAGCTGCCGTACTTGACTGTTGTCTTCCACCAGGAACCATTTAACGCTCCCGTCGGAACCTACAACCACTTCCAGCACCCCATGGGAGGAGGGCAGCCCCCCCAGCTGCCCACTTCTCCCCCCACGTATGAGTCTGTAAGTGACAGAACCCTTCCCATCCATGCCCCCTTCCTGTTCCCACAGATGGACAGACGGACAGGGCAGGGCACCACTCAGGGAAGAGCAGTTCATTCAGTTTGCTTTCAGTTTTGTCCGTTGTCTACACTTTTACACTATGTCTCAGCATAGGCCAAGATTCTGCTTCATCCATGTGGCTATAGGCAGCGCGAAAGTCTAACTCAAAGTTTATCACTGTAACTACTAACTATGACTTGATCAGTTGCTCTGAGTGGGATTGAATTGAACAGGTGAGAGTGTTAAGTGCATTTTAGAGAGCACTTAGGCTAGTTAGGTTCTAAAATCTGTTTTTGTGTCACACACTAAAAAGGTGATGGTTTCTCAAAATCCGTTGCAGTTATCCCTTTTATCTTATTTTCTCACTGTTTGTGTTTATGTCTGCAGCATTGAATGTATTCTTAATTCTTTCTCAATACTAACACATACAGTATTATTTTATTTCAGTCTGAAGATGAAACGATTCGTGTCACACTTTCTCTGTGTTTCAGATTGATGACCTAACAGACAAACCTTCTGTTCCTTTCCAGGCTTTAGGTGAGTTCTGCCAACAGTCACCATCAGTTATGGACGGGGCTTGTGGTATTCTCTATTTTTGTTATTGTCAACAAATCCAATGACCAAAACTAACAGTGTGTCAGTCTCACAGTGCTTTCTGATTTCACTACTCCGTCTGTGGCACTCAACCCCAAGTCAATTCATTCCTTCAGGTCACAGATGTATAGTTTTATTTTTAGTGTTACCCGAATAACAGTAATGGTATATTTCTATATGAATTATTTCTATATCAATAAATACTAGTATTTACTGCAGCAGGACAGTGCATGTGGTATTGACTCAAACGAAACATGTTCATCGTAATAAAGGCACACGTCACCCTGTGCAACTGCGGCTTATTTGTTATGCCTCCGTGCCGGTGACAGCCAGCGCCGGAGGCATAATGTTTTTGGGGTTGTCCGGTCATATGTCAGTACATCTGTACATCCCATTCTCATAAAAAAAGCCTTAAAGGGCAGTAAAGCCTTAAGGGAATTTCTTCAAATTTGGCACAAATGTCTATTTGGACTCGAGGATGAACTGATTAGATTTTCATGTTCAAATGTCAAAGTTCAAGGTCACAAAACACATTTTTGGCCTCTTGAATGTAGTAACTCAAGACCACCTTGAGGGAAATTCTTCAGGTTTGGCACAAACATTCACTTGGACTCAAAGATGAATTGATTAGAGTTTGGTGGGCAAAAGTCAAAGTTCAAGGTCACAGTTACCTCATGTTTTTGTGAATGTAATAAATCGGGATCACCCAGGGGGAATTTCATTACATCTGGCACAAACATTCACTTAGTGTCAAGAAAGAACTGATTAGAGTTTGGTGGTCAAAAGTCACTGACCTCACAAACCACGTTTTTGGCAGTATCTCACAAATTCACAATTTAACACGAATATCTAATAGGATAAAATGTGATGACATACTATATCCAAATGGTCAAGGATCAACCTCCCTGTGACATCATAATGTTCTGCAAAAACACTCCAGGCCATTATTCAGTGCTGTAACTCAGGACTTTTACGTAACCGCTGTCCACACTGTTATTTTAAGTTTCTGTTGAGTAGATTTGCTTCACATTTTTGTCATCACCTACAAAGCCTTTATTCCCTACAACTTGTGAGAAACTCATCACTTTTTAAAACATATATTACTCTCCAGGTCCTGGGCCTTCGTCTCAGCTATTTGACAACAACGCTCTCCCAGAGCTCCCCTCTGTTCCCGACACACTCCCCACATCCTCCTTCGGCGGAAACACCACCACCTCGGATGACATCGACTTTGACGATTTGACAAGGCGGTTTGAGGAGTTGAAGAAGAAGACTTAATCGCTATACCCCTGGTCTATACACAAACACATACACACACAGGCCTGTGTAATCACCTAGACAGCTCAGAACAGGAAATGAAAAATGTTTATGGCTCTGTATCAGATTTGGATAGTTCTACTCCCCTTTCTATGGTGAAATAATCTTACACAGATATTAAACATACATGTATTCTTACCTCATTTATATAGATATGACCAGCGTACTGAGGGTGCGGTTGCACATTCAACCTTGTCAGATATCAGAAATCTAATTTCTATTGGCAGTACCAGTGAGTACTATATGTTTTAATTTCTTGCTATATAACACAACATAAATTATACCATACAATCATGTTAGTGTTGACCCCTGTTCACTCCTCATCACACTGACTTTTAACTTTTCCCATTTGTCTGTGTGATATACGGTATAATCAAACCTAGATTTTAATTGTTGCTTTTCCTGGGGTTTTGGGTCTGACTAAAAATTAACAACACAAGCCTTGATTCTACTTTGCACATGTTGTGTTGCTGTTATCTCTGCCACTGTGTCTCTGAGTGCTGTCTCAGACCAGTCAAACAAGCCCAACCGGCCGCCCCAGTTTGGTGGGGAGCTGGCATTCACGCTAGCAAAGTGTACAAATTGTTTCCAAGGCGAGGCTAAATTACCCAAGAATTTTTTTTCATTAAGGTATCTGGACAGATTGAAGCCATATTTTCAGTGTCCTGCACAGTCATGCAGTGTTGTCACAGTGGAAAAGACGTTTTTCAAACACTCCTCACTTACTGAGCTTCTCAAACTTTAAGCTTTATTCATACCAGAAAAAGTTCATGGTAACACATGTCAGACCTGTTGTATTCATCTGTTACAGGGATAATGGGGTGCAGAGTATGTAGTGTATGGAAATCTGTAATATAATACATTTACAGTGATATAGATAGACCTATTAACATGAATGATTTACCTGTACAGCAAAATGAGTTTGGTAGTAGGGAGTTGTTCAATATTTGACAAATCTGTTTTATATACAGTATCTCCAAATAAAGTTGGGTTTTTTTGCCATTTGAATGTCAGTTTTACCAAATACCTGCACTTTCTTATCTTTGAACTACTTAATTTGCAAGCAAAATGTGTGTAGAAAAAAGCAGTCACACAAACAACCTAATTTGATTGATAAGATGCAAATATTGATGCCAGAGTATTAGGTTTGTGTTGTCCTCCTGTGTGCATGTGTCTTATACTGTGTGTGCACCACTGCCTTTGCCTTAGTTACCATCTCTCATCAGAGGCCTTGCCAGTCTGTACCAGGATTATGTATTTGTTATCTATCGAGACTGGATACGTACGTGCATTGAGTCTCAGTTGTTAAAATTAGACTTTGCTTTATTTGCTTTACCCGTAAAACGATGATCTAAAACCAGTTGAGTTGAATTTTGCGTATTGGGTTCAGACGTTGCTGCAACCTAAACACACCAAGCTCTGCTTGCATGGCAAATGAATAGTGGCCTTGAATAAAATGATTCAATCTCTGGTAAGCACATTGAAAAGCTTTCCAGCTGGGTGGTAGACAAAAGTTTATTTATAGGTTTTACATGTGTTCGAGAAAGTAGAGGGATTATTAACACTACAGAACTGTGATCTGCTCACTGTCTTTTCTATGTTGGACTGTTCTTTCATGCTAAACCTTGAGACACAAAATGGTGTCTTGTTGCTAAAAAAAAATGATTTTTTTCCCACTGTATACTAAAATACCAATTTAATAAAAGATTACTTGGAACTGGATCCTGGTAAGGTTTTTACACTTTGTTTACTAAACTACTGTAATGTCTAGTGACAACCAGCAGGGGTCCTCAGTGTAGAGGTAATTATTCCTAAGGAGATGCGCAGTATGCTTCAGTAGCAGTGACCTACAACAAATTGTTATTAATAGATGAAGTGGATTATTTGTCATTGAGGTTTAGTTTTTTCTTATTTCTGAAGGCACAAGTAAGAGCAGCAAGAGCTGTTGGAGAATGGCAGCTGTTAACATTCAGGCAATTTACTTATATGCTTTTAGACATAATTACAACTAACTGGAAAGGGAAGACAAATCTGCAGCACAGGGCTCAGTGTGTAATGTAAAATGTGGTAGTTGAGGCATTTGAAATTGAGAATGTAAGATAAAATCCACTGGCACAAGAGGCTGAAGAGTGAGACTTGGAAAGTAGTGGGAGTCTTTCTGCAGTGTTTGTGGACTCTTTACGAGTTTCCATGAAGTCTTGAAAACCGTATTAAAAGAACATCGAGAATAACCCACCACAGAATTTTGGTTTTTAATACTCAAGTTTAGTGTTTCCCGAGGGGTGTGCTCTCTGTGTGACAGAGCAGGACATTTTAAACTAGAAAAGGTCAACCACTCTCTAAGCCTTGTTTTGTTGAATAAACATATGTCTTTCAGTTACATTTCAGTTGCATTTGGCACTTTTGTCCAAAGTACTGTATGACAATGTAAGTGCATTGAACCTACACAACAATAGCTACGTTGTCAAAGACATTTGATACAAATTATTTGCGTTGACTTTGTAACAATCGTTCAAGCATGTCTTACATCACAGTGGTGTTTATGGTCAGCATGTCTGACTGTGTGGCCCAGTGACCACATTCAGGTTTATGTTTGAGTAAGGCCACACAGAAAAAGGTGGTTTGCAGGTCTTCATATTATATAAACATCAGAGAGCAGTACTGACAAACTGACCATTATTAGCTTGACAACACCATCTTATTTTCACAAAGAAAGTCAATTGCTGTGCCATGAATGTAGGTTGAGTTCCTCTGTTGTGGTGGTGTAAGAAAAAAGAAGGTGGTACAGTATGAGACCTGAACTGTTGATAACTGTGACTATGTTTCTCCTCTGAATTTACAAAGATTATTCCATTGAATGGCCAATCTAGGTGAGGCTTACATCACCTGGTGAACTAGGTCAGAAATGCTTTTCCTGTAGTGAATATAAATTATTAGAGCAAACACTTTTTCAAAAAACAACTTTGTACTTTAATTTTAAGTAGTTTAGTTGTAGTGTAGTTTTATTTTAATTACTGTTTTCATTACTTACCATGTGTATCTCTGCTACAAATGTGACAAGTTTGAAATTGATTGCATAACATAAAATATCCATACACATTATTTCAGATTAGACCAAAATACTAGCACAAAGGTGTGTGTCCCACATCACAAAGGTACTAAATGTAAAGAGAGTGTCCAGATACTGGTGCTTAAGTTCAGTTTAGCTGGAAGGTTGGCAGGAGAAAGGAATCATTAGTGGTAATGAGTCTGATAATTTTACACATCATCTAGTAATATCAGAAAGAATAATGTTGAAGTGTTTGTTTTACTTTTCTATCCTTTAATTCATTATAGGGGGGAGGGGGGGTCTTAGCAAACAATTTTATAGTTTGGAGAATGTTCCGTTAACATTGCGTGAACATTGGAAACATTTCTTGAAACTTCTCTAAAGGTTTCTCTAAATAACATTTAAAGAAGATTCCTGGAACCTTCTTTAAATGTTGCAAAAAAATGTGACCTTCAGGGAACCTTTAGGGAACGTTCCCTGAGGGTTACACCATTTGCTGGGATGTCTGTAATAAATATTTAGATTTTTTTGTATAATTTGTAACAAATTAGACTTTCATGTCATTATATGTCAGTCAGTTTGCTGTGGAAATATTTAGCTGCAGTGAAATACAAAAATCACATTCAATAATCTATTCAAAAGAATTGCCTTGATGAATTTTTACTTTGACCTCACCGTACTGGTTATAATAGCTTTTGTGATGTGATGAGGTTTTTTTAAACTTTCCAAATTTGTACAAGGTTGTGAGAGAAGGTTGCCAGTGTTTAGATGTGAACATTGAAGACATGCTGTAATCCCATTTCTACTCTAAATATTCTGATTGAGGTGTAAAGTATGTAGGCCTATTTATTATTATTTCTTTATTCAAGCTCACACATACAATACATACAGTATCAATGGAAGAAGAGCACTAAATAAATCAGTAATTTCTGATAAAATAAAAGCACAGGGAGGATCAAAGTCAGGAAAGTAAGACAGGACATCAAAGTGTCTGCAGACGTGTGTGTGTGTGTGTGTGTGTGTGTGTGTGTGTGTGTGTGTGTGTGTGTGTGTGTGTGTGTGTGTATTCCCACTAAACCAAGAGCACAAGCTTGAATGCAGTTAGGTCTGCTGCATAAATCATTCAGAGGGGGGGACAGACTGAATTACACAGAAGTAGGCAAGTATGATGAAAATTCATGACATGCACCTTCAGCATGTATTAAAGTGACGAAGGTGAAATGACAAAAAATGATCAATTAATAATTAGCCCCCCATACGTGCAATTACATAAAAGTACATTCCCATTCTTCTAAAAGTCTATGTTTGTGTGCGGTCGATGGTTGGCCGTCTCACACTGTGATGACTAGTCATGTTGACACCAGTGGCTGTTAGGAGTTTTCGAATGCTGACAATGTCAATGTTTTTTAAGTTGTTAGTAGAAAATCATTTGAACCGACAATAAATATCATAAGGTTTTATTATTTTCAAGCTAAAACAAGTGAGGTGTGAGAGACTTTGAAATGATAATGCAAGAATAAAATGCTCGACTTACACCCAAATTAACAAAGGTAAAAGTAACAAATGAATGAAGACTTTAAATATTATATATCTGTATAGACATTCAATAACTTTAGCAGGGCTACTATTCCATTACTTGTTGATTGTGTTTACATGGCTAGATTGACAACATGGGACATCTAAACCTGCTTGAATGCTTCTTCTCGAAGCTGTAAATGGATTTTACCAATCGTGTATGTTGACAATAAATGAACAGTGTATCTACGTATGAACCAAAGCTTTTTAAAATAAGCAACCAGAGATTTTTCTTTGTGTAGACATGTGTCATCATGGATAATAAAAATTACTTTACTAATTATTAAAAAAGCAACACTTCATCATTCAAGAGCGACATTTACCCGGACTCACCATTTCAGAAACCTTTCTCAGGCATTGAAACGCATGCAAAACACCAGAATGTGTTGTGCAATTTTATATTCAGGAAGTAAAACTTCCAATAAGTGCAAAAGAGTGTTTCAGAAGCGGCGAGGGAGCCATGGATTGAAGCTGTGCCCATCGAAGAAGACAGCTGATCCCGCTAAATGCA
Organism: Seriola lalandi dorsalis; assembly: GCF_002814215.2. Classification (NCBI taxonomy): domain Eukaryota; kingdom Metazoa; phylum Chordata; class Actinopteri; order Carangiformes; family Carangidae; genus Seriola; species Seriola lalandi. The sequence goes on from NW_019525288.1 coordinate 506,363, forward strand.
GTTTGCTCACAGTGTGTGCCTGCCAGAGAAGAGGCTACACCTTTCTTGTTGCTCTGTTAAATGGAGAAGACAGTGCAGTAAGACTCACAATACTTAAACTAAAGGAACGATGCACTGATACGCCTGAGAAAGAGAAGTCACTTGGGAGGAGTAGAAAACTAAAAAGGGTCACCAGTTTGGAGTTTCACTGTTTCAAATGGTCATTACATAACAGCTCTCTGCAGTCAACTTGAAACAAAAAGGAACGGATGCATCTGTCTGCTTTATGAAATATGTACTTATAGTTCTTGTACTTGAGTAAACAATTTATGTGTTAAATTAAAGTTAGAGCCTATTTTTTTCAAATATTACAATCCAGTATCTCAGGTTTGTTTAAAGAATATCCTTAGATCCTTAGAGTGCTACTTTTTTCAGCCTCAATTATCTCCTGTATTATATATTTTATAAAAGCCTTTTGAAGTGAAAAGCTCTTAAAAAATGGATTTTATTTTGAAGTACATGTAGCCTTATTTTTATTAGCCATTTTACTTGCATCTACCCACTGCATTTAGAAACAATGCTAATGAGAAAGGTTGGATTGACAACAGTAGAGTAGAAACCAAAACTATGAGCTTAGGAAAGATATTGATTATACCAGCTTTGAGGATGATGAAAAAACATTAAAAAAATAAAAATAAATAAATAAAAATCCAGATCAAAAGCTACTACACTGGTTGCAAACATCGCAGGCAGCATCTGGACACAAGACAATACTGAAGACAAAGAAAAGAAAGAGGCTGCAGGCTTCTTACATAATGCATGAAACATTGTTCACAACAATGTTCCCAACATTGTTCAAGAGCAAACATGAAACTTCTGACTTCCTACCAGCTAGGAGCCTGTGTACCCCAACCTGTTCTGGTAACAGATGAGCTGCGTAGTGTTTTTCTTACCTAACAGCACTTGCTCAATTTCCTCACTCTCCTCCACAGCCACAGGTTTCAGCAGCACAGCAAAGAACACAGCAATGCCTATCACCTGTGAGCAAAAACAAGCCACAGAAAATAAACACAGAAATAGGTAAAAGAAAAAACAGAAAAATAGCCAGAGATCTTTGAAACTAATATTTTACAGAAAGCAAATTATTCTAAACATAGCCGTATTATCTCAGTTACTAGAGTGAAGTACTGGGGTTAGATCAGTTTGATGCAGTTAAAATTTCCCATCTTCACCAACCTTGAGAGGCTGCAGTATAAAGATGCTCTGGAAGAGGGAGAGGCCCAGAGACATGACCCACTTGGTCGACTTTTCTTTGCCGTACTGAAAGCCGTACAAGAGGGTGAAGAAAGTGGACACTCCACTGATAGACAGCAACAGGAACCAGCCCAAAAACACACACCACCAGGGCAGCCAGCAGCCTCCTGACTTCTTCTTCTTCTTCTTCACAGGAGGTGGGCTGGGCCAAGCAGAGGGAAGGGAGGAAAGAGGAAAATGAGGACGACATTCGAGATTTTCCAGTTAAGTAAAAACAGTGACATTTCTACTCTATCCAGATATTTTTGTTTTTGTGTGTTGGCCCGAGTGCTGACCAGTTGGTCAAGTGGCTGCTGAAAACCATCTCAGCCTTGCGGACCAGCAAGTTGGTGATGTTGAGGGCCTGCTGGTACTCCTCTGGACTTGGGAAGTTTTTTCCATCCAATTTTTCCAGGCCCATCAGGAGGTGACAGAGACCAGCTAGGAGGAACTTGCTGCAGTAGACCCAGTGGAAGTCACTCTCAGTCTCCCCTGTCACAGGATTACACAGACACTTGCAGGTAATTACATTTCTCTGCACAGCATGGCCATTCTAGGTCTTGAGGTTTCTTTCTTTGAGAAGAGAGGGTGTATTTTTACCTTTGCTATACAAAGCAGAAAAGTGTTGCCTCCTTGACGGGTCAGAGAGAGGGAAATAATATCCCTAAAATGATAGGTTCCAGTAGTGTGCTATCGGTGAAAAGGTGGGCTTTAAAGTCTGGTGAATATATCTGAGCCCTAACAGGACACAGTCATGTTTAATGTAATTCACTTGTCTGTTTAGCTCAAGCACCACTTGACTATCTCGCCCCATCTGAGCCCCGAGTTACTGTGTTCAAATGTTTACCTAGATTGTACAGTAAAATACAATAAAAAAACATTTTTTAACAAGTCATGATAACTGAAGGGAATCAACATTTGTTATTTTTCTATTAAGAATAAATAAATAAAAATAAAAACCTTGCATAAGCTGGATGAACTCATGCACCCTGTCCAAGGCAGGGCAGAGGTCAGTGGTGGACTCCAGTGTGTTCGTCCCTGACATCTTGTTCCTTGGACTTTTGCTCATCAAAGAAATCATCTCCTCTGTATCCTAGCAGAGATGCACAACAAATACCAAATGCTACATGTAAGGATAACTATTTGATCAAATGCATAGAAAAGTACATATTATATGGTAAAAGGTCAGTTTATGTCAAAGCCACACAGGGCACTTAGAGTAGCTCCAACATAAACTGAATGTAATGTATTTCTGGGCTTACAAACACAGTGATGAGGAAAATATAATTATGTATTATAATTATATAATCAGAGTTATGCACAAAACAAGTCACATAATAAAACACTGAAAACACTCTCACACCTTCAGAATAGTTGGTACGGTAACTGGGCGGGGTCTCAAGTTCCCCTCGTAGTCGTCTTTTTTAGATTTTGAAATGATGCGAGGTCGGATGCTTCGGAAGATGGTGATGATGAGGATGTTGATTGGGAACATGAGGAGACCACTCTCCATCCCCACCATGATTTCCTGCCAGGTGATTTGCAATGAACCTGGACAGATGCAAGTGTAAAATGTAAAATCTCAGATTCACAAAGAAAACAGCAACTGTAACAGTCCCCGAGGATGGTGTTAGTGTAAATCTGACTATAATTATTACTTTCTTTTGCCTGCAGGTGGCGTTATCAACGTTTTACTGCTCCTGATCTGACAATCACTAAACAGCTCCCTCTTGTGGACAATCTGCATTCAGCTAAGAGCCTGTGTATATTCTCATTTGTCCAGGTCATAGTATCCTAAAGGAGTTTTTTTAAATCGAAAACAACTGGACTAGGTTATTTGTCTGGGAAGACGTTTCACCTCTCATCCAAGAGGCTTCATCAGTTCGTGTACGCATCTGACCAGGCTAGGACCAGTCCTAGCGATAGATAGTTGTTTTCGATTTAAAAAAACTCCTTTAGGATGCATTCAGCTAAGTGTGAACAAGCGAGTTTGTGAGGTACAACCCAGATGCATTAGTTGCTTCTCAACTGTTAAAAAAATTACACACAATAATCATTGTGATTGATTCTATGAAGTCCACCTAACACTGCCGATTAAATAAACCCTTATGTATACACACTTTGCATGCTGTTGGAAAAGTTTTTGTGGTGCTATTAGTATGCCTCTTCAACACCTATGACCTCTGAAAAGCAACAAACAAGCTTGGTATTATTATACAAGTTTGTAAATGCGGCTCTATTCCCTCATCCCACACATGTTCTATTCATTCATTGCTGGGGACCTGCACTGACGCCTCCATAGCTGAAAACATTTCACTTGTGCACGTGGAAGTGGAATTGCTGGAGATTATCCAATATATCAACAATATCAACAGAGAGCTAATTAACTTGTTTCTTGAAATACACCCCTTTGGCCCCGCTCGCATGGCTGGCTTCATGGCCTCAACCTTTTGACCTTTCATCCAAAACTTTGAGACCTAAAGAAAACCTCTCATTATATTACATGTCGTACATGTGTCAATCAATATAGTGTTTTTTTTACATAAGTGTGCGTTTATTGTGCAAATGGCCAATGGTTTTCTGATGCCTAAAACACAATGATTATTATTATGAAATTAGCATAAAGAGTAGTTTTCCCTCTTGAATGAAACCCTGCTCTTCAGGCGAGTAAAGCTTAGAAACTAACTGAAAATAATTTAAGATCCTGTAGTTCACCTAACGCAAAAAGTACTGGGGAGTTCTCATCTGTAGGAATGTTCCAGAAGGCGATATTGATGGCCATGGTGCAGAGGAGCAGGCTCATGCAGCAAGAGACCCTCTGGGCACGTGTGAACGGACTACGTGAGGGAGGATCCACTATGGACACCCAGATGTGTTCATCCCTAAAGCCAGTTGATGTTCTGCTCTGGAAAATATTCCTGACAGGGGAAAAAAACAGAAACCCATAATGACACTTAACAACATGACTTTGTCACGAACTGAGTTAGTTTATTTCAGCGGTGAAAAGTGGCCCGACTCTGACCTGAAGCTGGCAATCTCGTTGTTCTTTGCAGCATTGAAAGTTTTCTTGGTCATGCCGTCTCCGCGGTCAGCACTCAGCCAGCAGCCACAAAAGAAGTGAAACACATGTCGTGTTTGGAGGTCTTGTATGGTCACCTTGTTTATGTACCTTGTTATAAGGGAAATTCATTACACATGTGTATGTATGTATGTGAGAAATGCAGATGTTGGACATTATTTCAGCTGCACTGAGCAGGTTTGCAAAATGGGAGCACCAAATGACACAAGACATCATATATTTGCCATATCATGAGTAAAGATAGCATCAACCCCTAATGCTGGATTTGGCATAGTACTGTAACTTATTGGAAGTACTACAGTGCTTTACATATGTGTTTGTGTGATTGCTTATTACCTTATAGCTTATTTCTATATTACACTATAGTCAAGATCTATTCTCCACCAAAGTATGTGTATGCATGAGTACAGTATGCCTGTTGCCTAAAAGTAGTATTCAATGAGAAGTGATAACAAGTTGGTGCTAAATGATGAGGCAGGCCTGACATTTTAAAGTGTTACTGTGAGGAAGCCAGGAAGCTGTTCCATAGAGAGGCAGTAAATGCTTCCTGCACACGTCAATAACACCGCGGTTTACAGGTTTACACTGATGCCTGCCGGTTATCCACATGTTCAGTGCAGAGCTGAATCAATCCAAGCATTAAAAAACACAAGACTATTTAAGTATCACTTCAAGGTATGACCTAAAATTGACATAAAGGTGCTAGTAAACTTCATTTATACTTGTTTAAAAACCATTTACACCATCTTCAGATATCTACCATGGACAGCTTCAGGAATTTAACATTTCTGTGCCCTGAGATGGAGTAGTTGTAAATGTATTAATTGTTATTGAAGTATGCTTAGTCTCAGCCTCTAGTACCATGATGGGTGACCTCCCGAGTTGTCGTGCTGCAGCCTGACGTTTTGCACTTCACCCAGTGGGAAGGGAGTGGACAACAGGAACATATCGAAAGCTCCTCTCTCAAACACTGGCTTATCAGGATCTGTGAGAGTGTGTGTTTCGCTCTCTCCGTCGGAGCCAATCAGTTTCACTGTGACCTATAGGATCACACAATGTACTGATGCAGCAGCACTGGTTTCACACATCAGTGACCTGAACCACGATAGTGTAAAGGCCCACAATTGTGTGCACTTAACACAACTGTCACAACCATTTTCTAAGGCAAACCATCCAACCTCATCCCATGATAATGCAGTTGGGGAAAGCATGGATTATGAAGACTATTCTTTAACATTAATAAATATAAAAATATAATATAATCCTTAAGATTTTAATGCAATTAGACAGCATTTTTGAGAAAATGTGAATATATCCTTTAAGAAAACTATTATGTTCATATTATTAATGTCAAAATGGCCAAGTTTGCTTGTTGTTTGCCTTCAGAATTAGATTGGTAGCATTCTGTAGCATGTGGATGCTAACAGCTGTCTGAAGGTGGGAAAAATACATTAATCTGAAGGATACAATTTGTACAAAACTTTAAACCAACATGTACCCTCACTGAAAGGATTATTCTATGAGCTATTTCAAAAGAGAAATGAAAAATAAATAAATCATATTTCTGTGAATGAAGAAAGAGTCTTACATTGGCAGTAGTCCCAGCATTCTTGCGATGGCCAGTTTGGACACCTATCAGATAGTTGTACTGAGCACCTGGGTGGTTGTCCTCCAGCAGAGTCATTTTCCTCTAATAATTCAATATAAAAACATCGTGGAGCATAAATATAAATGTGTTGGAAAAAAACTGTTTTATTGTGGGAGAAGAGTTTAGTTTCCAAACAAAATATTTACCATTCAAAAAAAGACATTATAGGACATTATGGCTTGATGGTAGGAGATTATTATGCTTATAAATAGTTCATAATCAAGAACAAGTTTTTCTTATGTGACCTGATGAGTTTCTGGTAGCTGAATTGTTCCTACATAGTTACACTGCATTCTGACTTGACACGACGCACTTAATATGAAAAACACAGACAAAAAGACCAGTTTTATGACTGACCTTAGAGCGTGACCTGCGGTCAGCATAGCAGGCCCATATCAGAGTGATCAGGTAGAGGCCGAAGAAAGCGCACAGCAGTGCCAGTACCACATAGTTCTGAGACACAGTGGAAAACAGCTCTCCTGTACGCGATATGTCCACGTAGTTTGGCATCACAAAGAAGGAGCTCCCAAACAGAGTGAGGTGGTCACACAGACACTGTGTACGCTCCGGAGTGCTTTTCTCTCCCACCTTAGACAACGACAGCTCATCACTGTCTGATATGCAACTAGATCTGGTGCAACTAGAATATTAGAGTACATGCAGTGCCGAAGCAATACAGCCAGGTTTATCACACTTTATCCAGATGGAAACTCACCTGGCAGCCATCTATGCTCCATAGCTCCCTCTCTATGTCCCAGTAAAGGCACTTGCTCACAAAAGAATTGATACTCAGAGTCAGGCCTGGCTCCCATGTGGAATTATAGAGTCTGGTGTCAACATACCAGATACCAGGAGTCTGCGCTAACATCTCTGGGGTTATCATCCAGCGATAGTCTCCTGTAGCAAAAAGCAGCTAATAATGACGTCATAATCCAATGAAACTTGCTTTATGTGACAGTGTCTCTGGTCATAGCAGATGTGATTTTTATATTTGATATATTTATTAAGAGAACTGGGATCACATACATTTAAGACATCTGGATTATTCTGCTGCTACAGATACAGAGGCATTTAACATGTGAAATCACTCATGAATGTTAAACTCAAGTAGTAAAAATGACAGAACTCAGAGGTTTGGGTACAGTGGTACAGTAGTAGATCAACACCTGCTAAAGTTGATGGTTACCTGTTGGGCTCAAGATGGCTGTGGCGTTAGAGAATGTAGGGGAAGGAGGTGACCCATGAGACAAGGTAAGAATCAGTGACACATTGACATTGGGAACCGCACTGAAGATGATGGTCATATCGGGGTCTGAGATGTTGATCATGTTCACTGCTTTTGTGTCTTTCTCCAATGCAACAGTATGATTAATCAGCGCTGAAGCGTTTGGACGAGGTAGAAAGATCTAGAGAAACCAGGGAAAGCAGGTTTAGTGTCATGATACAAACAAAGAACATCAGAGCGTCAGACAGCAAAATCTTCACATATAGAACAAAGAACTGGCAGGGAATTCTTTTGTATGGCACAAAATACTAACATGACTGTCTTTCTCTAAATTGAGCCTTCTAGTAAGAACCATCATTTCTTCTTCTTCATTTTAATATACTGTATTAAAGTATTACATTAGAGCCAATCATATGTTACATTATGTTCATCCAGAAGCTAAAAAACAGTATTTCTACATAAATTGTGTGAGCTCTGTGAGGGTGGGTGGAAAGTGAGATTCATTTTCTTCCCAAGTTGTAAGGAAAGAAGGAAAGATACACATTATTTATTATATTCTATTTATATTTATTAGTCTTGACTTTGATATAATAAGCATTTTACAGTAACATTTATTTTATTAGTAGTATGCATAATTTTGTTGTAGACATGAAGGCTTGGGAATATGATTATGTAAGTTATATGAATTGGTATTCCTTAATTTTTTGATTTTGAATAGTATCATGTGTAAATATGTGATGTTTTGTTAACCAGTTTGGACTGGGCATATATATATATATATATATATATATATATATGTATATATGCATGACAACAATAACAATAAAAAATCTTCTTCTTATTGGTAGAAACTGTAGTGAATATTCCTATTTTCTTTCATATTTTCTCTTCCTTTCTTCACTGGCATCACTTCCCTTACCTCACTTCCTTTCCTTTTCTGATCACTGATTGGCTCATGGTTTCACCCTTACCACCCAACATTTACCTGATTGAGTTCACCTGGTCAATCCAAGGTTATTTAAAGACTTCACTCTCACCCATTCATTTTTTTTTTCCACCTTTGCATGGGGTGGGAGTTCTGATTCAGCAGCTGTGTGCATTCTTCTCTTCCATGTATTCTGACTCGGTGCACATGATGATTCACCTTTCATTCTGAACCTCCTACAGAAATAGTATATTAACCACTTTTCTCCCTCAATTTCGGAATGGACAATTCTCGTGTTTTATGGTGCTTTGATTGCTAGCCCCACTGCTGATCCAGGGAGGATGAACACAGTAATGTGCTCTGATAAACAAGGTGTCACAAAATGATTTTTATCATCTGACAGAGAGGAGCTTCACTTTCGGCACTCTGACTTTCCTTTGTAATAACACTGGCTTTTGTAACATCTCAATCTCACCATTTTCAAAATTGCACTGAACAGCCCTAGAGAGACACTGTAAAATCCAATTGTCTGCAGGTAATGCACAAATACTACCTACCTTCAAAAAAAAAAAAAAAAAAAAGCACTGCAGTTCAAATGACACAATACCCAATTCTCCTTACTGGCTGTACCTCTATCATCTCTGTCAGGTTGGTCAGCTTGATGTCTGAGAGTCCATTGTTTAGTAAAAGGCTGCAAACAGTTCCTGAGATGTTACTAGAGGGATGGGGATTCCTTGAGAATGTAGTCATCTAAGAAGGAGGAAAGCTCTTTTAACAGGCTGTAGATGACAACAGAGAGACAAACACAAATACACACGATGATAACACACACAGACCTGAGCGATGATTGTGCTTGCATCTCCAAGCTGACCCTGAAGTGCTGAAAATGAAGGGAGTTTGATGAACTCACCATCTTTCTCTGAACCCAGCACTGCATTGTCAAGGTCAGCAGGTTTGCGACTGAGGGAAGGGAAACAAAATTGGAATATATAACAGTTTACAAAAGTCAAAAAGAAAATTACAGAGACAGTGGGATATAAGTTAGGTGAGTGATATTCTGAAAGGAAATACCAACCTGCTCTGGTAGATGTTGCCTGTTTGGTGTTTGATGATTAAATCTTCTGTACCTGAACCCAGCAGCATAGCGATTGTGCGAAAGATCTTAAAGACCTCCTCAAACAAAGACTGTGGGGGGGGGGGGGGGGGGGGGGGGGGGGGCGTGCACAACATTACCTGACTGTACGAGCCACAATGACTGTGTGTGATTGCTTGTGTGTCACAGTCTAACACTCTTTTGAACTTACTTTAGGGTTCGGGTTAGTCTTGATGTCACATTTTTTCATTGAGAGCAGGAGGATAGCAGTGCTACAGTGGATGATGTGACTCACAATGTGATCGTCTTTCTTAGCAAATGGTTTAGTCAGTTGTTTAGTACCTTTGAACAAATACTCAATGAATTTGTCCTGTGAAAGGGAAAAATAGACGCCATTACACACTGTCAGCATAAAAAGAGGTGAATATTGTGATAGCAATGATTTAGCCAGAGTTTCCACAGGCTTTCCAAAGGCAAGGTACCCACCCTGTTGTCATTTGTTGGCTCCCCTGGTGTCATTTCCATTCGCAGTAGTTCTTTATCTGCTTCCTGTTTCCGGCAAAACAGAACTTGTAAACTTTGAGGCATTATTAACAACTGTACTATTCAGTGTTCCTCATAATTCATGGGTCAAACAGTCTGTATATAAGATCTACGAGGCATCTCTCACCTCGAGGAGTAGGGTAATGTTAGCGGTGGATAAACGCATGGCATCTACACTCCTTTTGAGTCCTGAAATCAAAGTGTGCACGTTAAAGACAGAGGCAGATTATGACGGTTGTTCTTCACATTCATTGTTGCTGGAACTGCTGATCAAATATAATGTTTCAGTCTTACTTACGAGATCTGCTTGCATGACTTGGCCCTATTGTATTCTGCGAAGAAAACAACATGAATATTCAGTCTGGATGTTTATCTGGCTTCCTACTGACAGTGTGCAATGTATCTCTTACCTTTGTATTTGTTGAAGACTGCAAATCTTTAAAACAAGAGTGACATTTTAGAAACTGCATATTGAATATGAAGTGAAAGAAAAAAAAAGAAAAAAAAAAGAAACTGTAATACACTTCCTTCTGTTATAAATGCAAGAGTAGACAGGAAGAAGGAAGGATGGCGGTAAAGCAGTGATTAGGAAGCTGTTGTTCCATACAGTAGATGCAGAGGAAGCCTCGTCTCTGGTTGCAGTCCGATGTAACAAAGAGCTCAAGGGGAGTCAGCTTCATGTATGTGCAGTTGGATTCTGAAACGTCACCGTTTTCTGTTTTGGAAAGAAGTGTTTGTGCCACATAGACACAAGAAAATTTCATTACCCAAAATCCAATGAAGACAGAAATTGTTCGGGCTTTTTAGACAATAATGAAAAATGCCCATCACAAGTTCCCAGAGCCCTGAGCTATGTATTATAATTACTTGTTTTTTTCTAACTAACCATCCAAATCTAATTATATAATACTGATAAATGTGGCAAATCTTCATATTTTAGAAGTTGGAAGCAGAGATTGATTTGGTATTTTTGCCTGACAGCTGAGTTTGACCTGATAGTGGGGTTTACATATAGCTTATGTAAGACAACACTGTGTGGTAAGACAACACTGAGCTCATGCATTTGAGAAGTCTTATTTTTTTAGATGTTAAAAAATGTTAGGAGTCAGGATTTCCTAATGTATGCCATTTTCTCTTTAAAATATTGATTTACCTTTATCCACAATGCCTCTGATCTTAAATCAAATGAAATAACATGAAAAGAAAAAAAAATGTCTTGGGCTCTCCATCACTCTGCATGTGAAGCCTGTGGCAGGGGTCTCAAATAGACGCTGCTTGATTTTGAGGATGATGAGGCAAAAACACAATAAACTACAAAAAAAAAAAAAAATACTACAACAATAGATATGTTGTGTTTGTGTGTGTATTTTACTCACTCATGGCAGATTCCCCCTGGACCCCCTCCCCCAACCACCATGTGAAGTTGTTTCTCTCTCTGGTGATGTTGTTCAGGAAACCTTTGGTCGGGCTGTTCATCACCTCCAGGAGGTCCCCTCCTCGCTTTTCACAGCTGCTCCTGGCTTGGAACCAGCTTTTTGATTCCTCAACAAACTCAAAACAGACATTCCTGAAAACAAGATCACACAAGGCAGGGAAATCATTGCCGGGACAAGCCTCAGACATTTCAGGTAAAGGTAGAAATCCAGCTGAAATCCAAAAAAACACAGAAGTTCGGAGTAACATATCCATGGTTATTATAATGTACAGAGCTAAAGCACATAGTGCTGTAGGAGCAGAGGCTGCAACAGCAAAAGAGTAAAATCATTTCCGTCAGTCACATGGAAATTAGAGAGCTTTCTCCAGAAAAACCCTGCATATGTTCTCAATACATTAGGAAAATCACTGCAGACACTCAAACAAGATGCAAAGTGAAGGAGGCACTTGGCGTCATCAAAGGTCACACAAGATGAACCTTTCATCTGCAAGTGACCAAGGCCAAGTTTCACCTTTTTATTTGCTTGTCAACATGATACATTTATAGTATTGTACAATATATACTTATAATGAATATTTTATAATCATAATTTCATAAAAATAAAAAAAATCCCCCTAAATATTCACTGTAGTCATATTTTACATCTTGATGAAACATCTTACATGAATCTCTGCATCTTCTTCCCGACCCACGCTCATGATGGAAATATCGCGAGAGGACGTGGAGGAAGCAGCGAACACATGGGTTTGTGTAACAGCTTCATACAGTGAAATGCAAGGACAGACCTGTGTCCATGGCGGGACATCTGAAGGTAATTTCAGACACAATCTCATATTCTTTGTGTTGCAAAATCAGATCATTTGAAAGGACGCCACGAAACCTGACGTGACAGCTGTGTTCCTGTTTGCTAGCTCGGTTGCTTCGCCGAAACGTGACATTAAACCAGGAAACACTGTAACTCAGCTTTCCTGTGTCTTTGTATGAAACTATAGAACACATTTGTAGCCACCACCTTTACTTGCCCATTGAAAATAGAGGCGGTTATTGTAAGAAAAAATCTCAGCGACAAATGTTTGGGTTTATGTATGTACGAGTATGCTAAATTACACAGCTAATTTAACTGAAGTCGCTGTAGTCTGCCTCAAATATGAGCTCCAATCATGTACGGATTATGAGACAATACGGCCTCGGACATAGATAAGGAAAGACCCCTTGTTGTGTTATATGTGTACCTTAACGTGTAACCTCATCCTCTTTCTGACCACCGAGGGGCGAGCTACAGGAAACACAAATTGTACCCTTTTCCCCCGCTCCTGCAGAAGCTAGACCCCCCACAGAGTGGAAGATATGCTGCTGATGGTTGTTTTGTGTCTCTGTGTCACATTTTGTGTTACTTTGTGTTAATCTGTGTCTCTTTGTAGTCGTTTTGCATCTGTATATGGTCATTTGTCATCTCGTGATTATTTTGATTCTCTCCGTGGTTGTTTTGTGTCTTTTTGTGGTTATTTTATTGTCTGTAGTAATGTCTCTGTCAGGTTGTTTGTGTCTCTGAGGTCAATCTATATCTCTGTATTACACAACAGTTAGTTCCGACCAGGTAATTTGCTTGGGCACTAGTGCTGATGGAGTACAACAGCACTGGAACTTTTAACTACATGTATCACTCCGCTTCACAGGTGTTCTATTAACCATTAATCAGCGTTACATTAATGATCGTTATCTGTCTTAGATTGGAACAAACTTTTGCAAATTTGAATATATTTCCATAAAAAACATTTGAATTAAATGATGTATGGTCGTCAGAGGAGGATGAAGGGAAGGAAAGAAGCCTGGATACTTCAGTGCACAACTGAGGTAACATGCAGGCAAAGTAGCAAGTTAGTGTGCACTGTGCAGGTCAGGAAAATGTTTATGTTTTGCTAAGCAACAGTCCAGTACAAGTCCAGTTGTGGAACTATTTGTGTTGGTGTTGCCAAATAAATGGTGAAAGAAACAAACAAATCATAATCTGTTGTTCCTTATTTAACTAATATGGCGCTCTTAGAACTGTTGTATGAAAGCAGCATCACACTCGAGGTCGTTGCCAACAGATAGTTTTTCCACAGCAGACATTGTGACTGGAACAGGAAAAGCACAGGTGTACTTAATTTGATTAACAATGCTCAGTTCCATTGGTGTCCCATTAACCTTTCTGGAATTTAGCCATGCAAAATGTGATGTGTAATGGCCATGCAGTTTGTTTTTCCTCCACACTACCACACTGGATATTAACCTGATTATTAAACGAAACACTGTATTCAAACTCAGTGTATTGTGGAAATTGGGTCATTGCAAACATTATGAATTAACTTTAACCAGTCTATTCACAGTAATGAATGCCTGATGTGAGTTCTTTGACGACACGGTTGATTCATTAATTTTTCATGGTCTTGTCAACAGAAGCAGTTAAAAGACGCAGTGAAGGTCATCAGCTCAGGTAGCCTTCTATTTGTCTCCTACCTCACCGCGGTTGGAGATGAGCGTTTCTATGCGAACCAGCTCATGCCCCTGCTGCAAAGGATTGTGGGAGCAGAGATGGCGCATGTGTTGGCAGTGAAGATGATAGGTCTGGGTGTGGTTCCTCTGAACCGCTACCAGGACCCTGCATCATTGGTAAATATGTCACCTCACTGTTTGCTCAGTGTACTTGACACTGAATGAACCCCAGATGCTGTAAGACTTTTTTCTGTTTGTTGTTACTTCTCTATAGGAAGTGAACGTCCTAGGATTAAAGTTCAAAAACCCTATTGGCATTGCAGCGGGCTTCGACAAGCACGGGGAGGCTGTAGATGGCTTGTACAAATTGGGATTTGGCTTTGTTGAAGTGGGGACAATCACTCCCAAACCTCAGCCAGGGAACCCCAAACCACGTGTGTTTCGACTCCTTACAGATCAAGCCATTATTAACAGGTATGCTTAGAAAAAGTCGCACTATTGTCTATACTTGACTGACTTTTCTATTGTTGTATAAGAATGCATTAATTTTAGTTAAATGCAGCTAATAAAACTGTATATTGTTCACTTACAAAATACAATTTATATTTTATCAATGTTTTTACAGTAAAAATGGGAAAACTGTTTTTTATTTTAAATTAAAACTTGAATTAAAACTAATTGTGTGTGATGTTGCTTATTAAAATGGGGCAACATAATCTTACTGTTAATCTCACGTTATTTTACGATGAAAACTTTATTGCAAATAAGTCAACAGTGTGAAGCAATGCATCAGTCAAAAAAAGCCAACATTTGCAATAACCTGTTGATTGGTGGATCATGAAGTTGCTCAAATTACCAGTCAAATCAAAGTTTGTGTCACACCACACTTCACAACTGGAATGTATGGGCAGATGTTAGCTTTATAGTTGCAATTCATGTCTTTTAAAAATATTTTTGTATATTGGTCTTGTAGTTGAACACCCCACTTTTATGTTAATTTATTCAATTTATATAACAGGAAAGGAGTCACATTAGTGTTAGTTTAGAGCAAGAGGAAATAATCATGATGTTTTTCTTTCTCAGCTCTGTCTGTTCAAAGAGACTATGCCTCCTACAGGTTTACTGCTACAGGGTTTGCAGGTTTACCTCATTTTGTTTGCCGTTTTAATTTGTCACGCAGATTTAAATGAGCTAAATGAAGGAAATCTGTTTTTACCGGCTCTTTTTTGATTTTCTTTTCTGTCATTATACTCGGTGAAATTGGTAATTTATGGTAATTTATCTTCATGATGTTGCAACAGACAATTTACCAGTGAATTAAAAGCTTTGCTAGTGTAAAAAAAAAAAAATTAAATGAAAGTGTTATATAAGCGTTTGGTATTTAGTGCACTTGTTTTTTGTAGGATTAGTTTATTAATAGGGTGGCATTTTAACAAGTTATTGTGTGTGTGTGTGTGTGTGTGTGTGTGTGTTTGTGTGTGTTTGTGTGTGTTTGTGTGTGTGTGTGTGTGTGTGTGTGTGTGTGTGTGTGTGTGTGTGTGTCCGTCCAGATATGGATTCAACAGCTGTGGTTTGGCAGAGGCACAGCAGAGGTTGAAGGCAAGGGAAGAAACACAGCAAGAGCAAAGTAAAGGTTAGCAGTACTGTAAATGTGAAATGACTCACTGATCCAGCCGAAAAAATACTGGGTACAGTATTTTAAAATTTCAACCTGTTTTTTTCCTTTTGTTATTACTACAAGAAGTCTGATATAAATCTGGCACGTTTTGTTCTGTGTGCACTTATGTTATTTAGTAGTCATTTAGTTTGTGATGAGGAGGTCAAGCACTAGCACAAAGTGGGTTTGTGGTTAAATAGAATATTCTGTTGTCCTCTATTTTAATGATCTTGACCTGTCCTTGTTTCACGTTCTGTTGTGTCTGATCCATACCTGCTTACAGCCCATTTAGCACATGAGCAGCCACTGCCCCAGCTGAGTCATATGTCTGATGATGCAGCTTGTGTTTGTATTTGTCTGAACTTTCCTGTATGTGTGTGTGTGTGTGTGTGTGTACGTGCGTATGTCTGTGTTTATAGCTGGCCTTCCCCTGGGCATCAACCTGGGGAAGAACAAGCTGTCCCAGGATGCAGGGACAGATTACTTGGAGGGGGTGAGAATGCTGGGCCCGCTGGCTGACTACCTGGTGGTCAACGTCAGCAGTCCTAATACACCGGGTCTCCGGGACCTGCAGGGGAAGGCTCAGCTCCACCAGCTCCTACATACGGTAGGACTGTGTGAATGTTCAATAAATTAATGCGTTGGGACCCAACAGTGACAAAAATGTGAACACAACAAAAATGTATCATCTGGCCTTATTGCCCAGCCTTCCCACCTCAAATATAGTAGATCTCGATTCTAAAAATGTCTTAAATAACTTCAAGTATAATCACTTTGGTGTAAGTATGATACAGAGAGAAATAAAAACTTTTTTTTTTTCTTAATTCCCCACCAAAGAAACAAGCCAAGAAGATTGAATAAAGGATTTGAAAGGATACGGTTTTGGTAAATGGATTCAGACCTGGCTTCAGATTGGATAAAATGCTATCAAACCCCATCCCAAGGTGCATTCAGGGTTTGAAAGCAGTTTATTTTATTTGTTAATGGGATGTGTTTAAGCTTATACATCGTGTTATGTTGCTCTTTAAATTAAGTAGCAGTCCTGTATTTTTCCTTCCCTCACTGTCCTTTTCATCATACAGCACCCCTCACCCGATATACTCACATTCTCATAAAACCTCTGCAGGTGTTGAAGGAACGTGATGCCCTGCAGGGAGAACACAAACCTCCGGTGCTGGTGAAGATTGCTCCTGACCTCACTGCACAGGACAAACAAGACATTGCTGATGTTGTCACTGAGGTAGGAAGTTTATTTGTTATAGTCATTTAATTTCCTTATTGTGCCTTGATTAGATTTTCTAGCCTCTTCTTAATTTCATTCCATTATAATCAAATTTCTTTCCTTTCTAATTTCCATAATAGCCATGTTTCATTTCTGCTGTGTTTTCCATTTGTGGCAAATAAAAGGGTCTGTCCAGGTTTAATTCAGAAAGGATTGTGTTCCTTTTCCCTGGAGTCTAGTTTTTCCATGATAGATACGTATTTAATTTGTTGTATTGTAGTGTTTTTAAATTGGCGTATCATCCGTTAATCCCTTTTCAAGAATGTAGGACAGAAAACATACAAACTTTACACAGGAAAAACTGAATTTAAGCTCAGGTCCTGCTCTGAGGTGACAGCACTGATACCTTGAGTCATCCATGTCACATGCTCTTATGAAAACAGCGCACACCCTTTGCACAGATGCAGCCATCTTCTTGCTTGAATGGCAGTTGTATTGCTGGCCAGATAAATATGACTCCACAATACAAATAAATAAATAAATAATCTTTAGGCTAACATTAATGAAAGGCCTTTAGAAAAGAACAGTTGAAATTATAACAACTGTTAAGTAACTAACTGTTAGTTTAGTTTTGTCTTTAGGTTCCTTTTGCATTTTAGAGAAGAATCATATACTTGCTAGAGTGTGAGGCTTGTAGTTGGTTAGTGATCAAATATAAGGTTATAAGACACACATGGAAATCTGCTTGATATCTAAACTTACTTTTTTTGTGGTAATAACTATGTAATGGGGTAATTTTCAACCTCATCAGAGCACTGTTTAAAATGTATAGCTCAACAGGATCATTTAAAGACTTTGTTCCCTTCTTGCACTCTGTAACCTCATCACTACTTCAGAAGGTTGATTTTAGAAAATTCAGAGCAGTGTCTTTTTTTGCTCATGGGAGTGAGGAGGAGACTAACCTTAATGGAGACATTAAGGAGGGAAAAGCATTTATTTTAACAGTGCTCTGTCCTTTTCTTTGTCACAGTGCACTTCACATTAGAGGTCTCTGAAAGTCAAATGGCATTTACTCATAACCACCCACGACAATCATTTCTGCTCCTGTAGATGCAGCTACATACTTACTTCATGTCATCAGCTCTGTGTATGTTCTGTGTTTGCAGCTGGGAGTGGATGGGTTAATGGTGTCTAACACCACCGTGTCCAGGCCAGAGACGCTTCAGGATCCACACAAGTCTGAGGTTGGTGGGCTGAGTGGCCTGCCTCTCAAAGACCTCTCTACTAGCACTGTTAGAGAGATGTACAACCTCACCAAAGGTACATAGTTCATTTTTTTTCTGTTTTAACATCACAATACACTGAATACTTTTGGAAGTTACATCTAAAAAAGAATACAACATTATTATAGGTGAAGTACCAATCGTGGGAATTGGCGGTGTGGCCAGTGGCCAGGATGCTATGGATAAGATCCGTGCCGGTGCTTCATTGGTTCAACTCTACACTGCTCTGACCTATCAGGGTCCACCTGTAGTGACAAAGATAAAGCGAGAATTGGAACAACTTCTAAAGTGAGTATGACCGTGAATGGAAATGACCATATATCCTTAAGTGGAACATTTTAAGACTTTTTGAGGGCTTCCTTTTTAACAATAAAAGGATATTTCTGGTTTATCACAAATTGGATGTTTTGGATGTGTTGTTGTCTTGGAAATTTAATTACTGAGATCTGGGAGCTCAGCTGTATCTCTAAAAGCTCTGACAGGGCATGAAACACCAGCAGTCAAGATGTTTGCTAAACTTAATTGGAAGAAAAAATGAAGGTTTAATTTAAAATTATTACCCAAACTATAATCCATCACAGTTTACAAAACAATATCCTCTGAAGTTTGACTTACAAATAATGTGTTTTTATAAAGTTTGGCCCCATGATTGTGTTTCTTGCCAAATTTCTTTTTAGTAATGTTGTCTCAGAAATGACTTTGAGCACTGTCATCATAACCGATAGAAATGATGGACAAAACTACAGAATAAGACAAATAAAATTGGAATTAATGACAGTCAAAAAGTCCACAATTTTATCATAAGTCTACACATATAGTGATTTCTGGCAGCAATGGTAATGCACCTCCACAATGTATCACTTCATACAGCATGTTTCTCAAAGACTGACAGCACTAGTTTCATGAACTTTCCTCATGTTCATCAGTTGCTCTCTCTCTCTCTTTCTCTCTTTGTCTCTTAGTATCCTCTGATTTGCATCATAAATGTTTCTAATTCAATATCTTCATCTGTTTTCACAGAGATCAAGGTTTCAGCAGCGTCTCTGAGGCAGTTGGAGCAGATCACAGAGGAGCAGATTGGTCGACTCGTAAGCAGATCAAGCTGAAAGAGATGGTAAATGTTAACACAGACACTCAGGGCTTAGCAGCACCTGTAGCTGCTGTCTCCTCCAACTAGGCAACATGATGGTCAAGTTTTCCTGAAAAGAGATGAATGCTGAGTATTTGTGATAGTCCATCTGTGCATTCAGTCCGCTCTGACCTGGTTGTCTTTAAAACCATATTTTCAGTAATGGTGGTGAGGAGTGCGGAGAGAGTAAAATGCACCAAATCTCAGCTACACCTTTACTTATTAAGTGAATAATGGTAAATCTCCGATGGCGCGTTTGTAGTACTGAGGCGCTGAGGTCGATTTGTAACTTTATTTCAGACGTTCGTCCTTTTGTTACAGTGTTACAGCAGTTAGTTTTTCTCAAGTGCATACTTAAACCAAAGTGCTTGAATTTTTCACACACTTGCTCCCTAAACTAATTTTTACAAATGGATACAAGCAGTTTTTCTTGTGTGTAAAGAAAATAATCTGAAAACTTGTTTGTTGCCCTCCATTTCAGTAATTATATAGAAGTTGAAACAATACATTCAAATGTTGACATTGTATTATTCATTGCCAATCTAAATATAGATGTTATTATTCGTAAATGAATGGAAGAGTGCAAACATGTACGGGTTTGGGATCGAATTATTTATTTTATGACCGAGGGCTTGTAGCAGGGTTGTTCATGGCGAATATTTGAGAGCTCTCTGTTTCAATCTGTTGTACATCAGACTTGGTAAAAGCTCCAACCGGTTACATAGAGGACAACTGGTACACAAAGTTCAAACTCTTATGATTGTATGTGCCATTTGCGGACGACACATTACAAAATTTCTATTTTGACATTTTTGATGTTTTCAGTTTTACCGACATCTGAAGCTGACATTGTATAAACCTACACATTTAAGGCAATGACTCGGTATACTGTGTATGAAAGATATTTATTCCAGTGTGGGAGGTTCCTTTCACTACATGTTCATCATCCTAGCATTATGCCGTGTAGATGATCTGGTGAGGTCATGCAATCAGATTTTTATATGATGTGTCCATGTGTCCATCGAAAAGAAGACAAATGCATCACTAGATTTTACATTTTCCTGCACTGAAAGACCTTGAAACAATGATGACAGAAACATGGAACCAGAGAGATTACATTCATGTTATGCTGTCATAAAAACTCATCGGCTTAGGAATGCAATATGTTCTGTGGGAGGAGGGGTTGAAAACATGCACTTGGTTTGAATTTGAATGTATACCATCTCCAGTTTTGTTTTTGCGTGTATGAGGAGGCACATGATAAGGAGAATCAGCAAACACTGGAGCTCTGTTGATTTATGAAAGGCTTGAAGATGAGTGTGCAATGTTCCCGGCAGCAATAGAGAAAGCCCTTCAACTCCTCTTCCCATTAGATGAAGTCCCACTCCCCCTTATTAGCTGTGGGCACTGTGGCATCATGAGCCATTGGTGCAGGCTTTTATTGTTATTCTTGGGTTTTTCCCTCACTCATTGACACATTGCGATGCCTTCCTATAGCCTATCACAACACCGCCCGCTAATCCTAGAATAGACAGCAGTCATTAGACATGGCCAGGGACGGCAGCAGTACTGTGAGGATCAGCTGTGAGCTGCCAAGCACTTCCTTCCCCCTCTCCTGAGGCCAAGTCCAAACTAGCTTGTATCCCATATGTGGTGTCACAAGGGGGAGGAGAGGGGAGGCCTGGCTTCCAGTTTAGCAAAACTTTAAAACTGAAGGCCACTTAGATGTACGTTTTCCTCATTTAACTTTGATCATAGCTAGGAGGCAGCACTTAATCTGTCCCTGAGATGCTGTTTGTGCCGTGCTTTGATACAGTCTGAAGGCTAATAGGAAGAGAAGGGTCAGTGCTGGTCTTAATATATCACCTTGAATGAGCGTTAGGCTAATATTCATTATGGTATCTAGCACTATGCATGTATTCACGAGATCAGTAATGATAGCTTTACAGTTCAAGCATAGTTTTTGTGTCATAGTAGCCACGTTAATAAACTGTTAACTATGGAGAGCAGATGTCTTGGTAATACATAGGCAACCAGTGAAGAGGAGGGAATTTGTTCTTACTTGGCTGCACAGGGAGAAAAACAAAGAAAAAAACCAGCAGTGAATAAACAGAAAAACATTGCTTATGTAGAAAAACAGACGAGGATGAAATATGTGCTGTTCAGTGAGATGTATTAGTAATTATTGGCTGGACTGACAAAGAAATTCATGTTTCCCTTGTGATAAATTGTTGCAAATACCCTGTTGTTTTGTGGTCTGTTGTTATTCACAGTAATAGCATGTGATACACTGATATGAGAGAGAGAGAGAGAGAGAGAGAGCATTTGTTTTGACATTTACAAACACATGATTTACGTGTTGTTTTTTGTTAAGTTTTCTTTTCTTCTTTGGTGTGATATTTGTTTTTCTGGAACATCAGATGGCAAAGTTAATGAAGCATTCTTTATATAAAAGAGACTCTATTGGAGGTTTAATCGGTTTGAGGAGGAGGAGCCTTGAAGACTGAAAGAGCCAGTGTCTTCTGGGTCATTGGTTACAAAACTAATCAACCCTGAATGTTACAAGGTAAAGCAAAGACGGTTTCTGGATCATTTGTCAACTTCAGGAACATGGTTTAAAACCTCCCCTCAAAGAAAGAAAAAGCTATTTTAAACATGTATAAGAACAAGCTCACATAGTGCCCTTAATGCATTTAACCTTTTATGTTTAACCTTAGACCTTAATATGTTCAAATAATTTAATATTGTGTCAGATTTTAAATTCAAATTATAAACATTTGTATGCCTACAACAGCAATTTTGCATTACAGGTCACAAGTAAAGGAGACAAAAAAACTACAATGCAATACCAGACCCCAATAATGATGTAGATACACAGGGAAAAAAACAAAGGCATTGCATAGACAATAAAGGATTTAGAATAATGATTACTTTTCTTCACAGGTAGAAGCTACCAATGCAATAAAACTCACTTTGCAAATATGGATTTGTATAGATTTAGTACAGTCACTGTTTTTTTTATGACAGCAGTATATTTTCCTTTTGTTTTTCACTGTTGTGGTCTCATTTGAAAAACTGTTGATTTATCATTTTTATCACTTCTTTAAATACAGAAACTCAAAAATCAGAAATATACTTTTTTTTTTCTTTTAAATGTATTTAAATGGAAATCTAACAGCCCCAGGTGAGTAACATAAACCTTAACCAAACATAATTTGTTTTTGTCAGTAGGTGTAGATCAAGCGAAGTGTATGCAGCACTATCACCGTTGAGACATCAGTAGACCTAAACATTTAGATATGAATAAAAAATAGGATTACAAAAACCTTTTTAAAAAAAAAACTAAAAAAATAACTGAAGCAACCCCTGAAGAAAAAGGCACAGAACAGCCTGCAATTCGTTAAAAGACATCTCATAAAGTCGAGCACAGCACATTGCCCATCTAACACCATTTTTACTGTGAAGCGTGACGATGGCAGCATCATCCTTTGGTGGAGGCTTGTAAGAATCAACACCACAGTGAATTAAGACAAGTACAGGGACATTCTCGAAAGGAAACCTGCTTTAGACTGCCAAAGACTTTAGATCGATACACCTTTCTAACAGGACTGTGACTGCAATCAAAGAGGAGCTATCAACACTGGAATAGCTTCAGAGCAACAGCATGAAAGCCCTGCAGAGGCCGATGCCAAAGCTCCGACTTAAATTGAAAACCAGTGAAATTCCCTGAAAATAGCTGTTCACAGATAAAACCCAGCCAAATTGACTGAGCCAAACCAAATCTGCTAGGAAGGCAGAGAAAAACCCCCAGTTAACTGTATGTGCTCAAGGAATACAGATGAGTCTGCTTTGACTCAAAATACGATTTGCTGGTAAAGGTAACCTACTTCTTATAATCTCCTACTAATCTGTGTGTCATCTCATCTCAACCTGCAGAGGTGCTTCAGTCCAGTGAATGGAATAAAGTTACACATCTGTTTGATAAGAACCCACATTTATACATCTGGCATCAACTGAAAACAAACTTTCTCAATTACTTGAGGCAGGTTGGAGCAGTGACAAATTTTCTTTCTCGAATTAACTTTATTTTGAGATTGAGCAAGCGTTAAAAATTGCTTTAAATTACATTGATCTGGCAGACGCTTTTGTCCAAAGTGACTCACCATTGAAAATATGAAACATCCCGTGTTTCTGCGTGCTGAACATTGTGACTCTGTCTATGAAGGAACAGCATCATTGATTCCTCTAGGCAAGAGGTGCACACGGATGCAACAGCTGATAGCACTTCTGCAGTTCCTGTTCGATGAACATGGAGCCCTATTATCACACTCTTCATCATTAGTGGCACCCAGTTTTTTGTGGCACTAATAATATACTATCAAAATTATTTTTAAAATGGCATATGGTATATAACTGAGGCACACCATCATTGAGATGAGATCACAGTGTTCAATGAAAGCAGTGAATCATGTCAAATTGTGAAAAGCAGGTGAAACATATCAATGGACAGTATGGCGGATGTCAAGCAGACGTGATTATGTAAGCTGGAGTGCTGCAGGTGGTGTCTGAGGTGTGTGTTTGTTTTCCATAAGGAGGAGGAGGAGGAATGACAGCTGGGAGCCTGTCAGGTCAGGTCAGCCAAATAGGCATAAATGTTTTTCCTGAATCCCGATGGGGAGGTATTTTTGTGTTTGTATAAAGGTATTAAAAAATACCTTTATAAAGGTATAAAATACCTTTATACAAACACAAAAATATGGAAAGATGAAGATAAAATTGGTGGAAGAAATGTATATACAATTTTGATTAAAAATATAAATTGTTCATCATGTGGGAGTAAAATTGCCATTTTGTTAAATTAGATGCAGAATTTTGCTTTAATACCCCAAAGGCCACCAGTTATTTTGCTTAAATTTATGCACGCTATGTTATCTAAAGTATAAAGCATCCTCAGTGATTTATAGATTTACCATAAAAAGTAGACAAATTATAAATTTATATACTTGTATTTATTTTATTTTTCACAAAGCTAAAGTATGACCCTGGTTACCACAACAGATAGAGAAGCAAACGGTTGTATTCATCCTATTTCTTAAGCTCCTTTTTATACGTGTAGCCTTCAGCATTGGTGGTTTTTACATCTCTCCATGGCCCTGGTGTCAACACCTTTACTTTCATGACTATAGAATACATGTATATGTGAATATTGCATCGTCATGGCAAGGCTTCAGAATTGCATCTGCTTCAGCGATAGCCTTGGACAGTATTTGTTATCTACTGTATATCATGACCAACTAGACTACAGTGTGTATGCATTCTGCTGCCAATTCTACTCAGTTCTATTCTACTCTAAACTTTGAGGGGAAATTGATGACTCAGTAATTTCCTCATTTTCTTACGTACATGTGTGGTAGTTCATTTTTGAGTTATTATACTTTCTGTATGCTTGGTCAAATTTAAAAAACACTGACGTTGTTTTTGGAGACCGTTTGACCCCATGTGGTTTGATGATCCTGTTAAGGATGAGACTGTTTTGCACCGCACCGACCAAGACACATCAGTACATGTCCTGTAACTCCACAGTGGGAACCAGTGTTACTTACCACACCTTCTTTGTCTTTTATACATCACTGCACTTCATGCAAATAAGAGCTGAGTGGCAGTCATGTTGCAGGCACTAAAGACTGCTTTTTTTTCCATTCAATATTTAAGTATTTCCTTTTAGATCTTTATTATGGCAAACTCAGAGGATACACTTACATAATTCTCAGTGTCTTGGGGGTGCACAATGGAAAGAACAGGGGATGTTCCCTACATGACAATTTAGACCTGCGTATATATGCCAAAGAAGATAAACACCCCAAAGAAAATAAGTCCAATATTGTATAATCTAATGCAAAACACTATTTCTGACCTGTTGTGTATGAAAAAATGAGAACATGCATTACTGTGGTGTGAGTGTGAACAAGCCTTAATGCATTTTGAGACCTGAACTAGCTTGAGTGCAGCATGTCTGTAGTGCAGTGTGACTGAAGTATACAGCCCAGTGTCCTTCTGCAGATGGCTGTTATGAAAGCTGGTGAAGCCTCTGGCTACAGGAAGTCACAGGTGTGATGTAGGCAGACAGAGCCATAAACGACACACTACGCTGCCCAAACCGATTACCGCTGATGGGAGGGTGTGTATACATACAAAACACACAAACGGAAGGGGATAGATGCATCAATATAAATATCGTCAGAGGTTTTATTTTACATAAAAAGTATAAATTTTACTGTATTTAATTTGGTGCCCTTTTATTTCAAAGAACAAAATAAAAAAAAAATCTCTAAACAGTAACAGTAAAACTTACACTACATTATATTTTGTTAAAACCATTTATGAAATTTTTGAAATGATCATATGCTGCTTATAAATGCTAACTAGAGGTTATTAAAAGAGTTTAAGTGCATTACGTTCTGTGCAGCGTCGGTTGGAGTCTGTATCACTAAAGATAGAGGAAAAAAAGTTTTCCATATTAATCCTATAGCTGAGAAAACGTCTCTTTACAAATTAACAGCAGATTCAGTTAAAATGTTCTTACCCTTGCAGATAATATCCCTGAAATAATCTATTACAAATGTTATTTGTATTTGTGACTTAATAAGAAAAAACCAACATTCACATACTGCGATTTCACTGCTTGTATTTTTTAGTATTTCCTACAGTTGTTGGAGGTTTTACATAACTTCGACTTTTGATAAAGTAAGCAAACACCCACTCACTCTCAGCCATGCAGTAAAGCCATATGGGACTTCAGCTCTGATTAGCCCAAAACAGCGTGAAACACATAGGCTGAAAGGCATCAGAGATAACTGTCATTCAACCCTGAAAGTGGTTGCACTACATGCCTTTTACATGTTAACCCAACCCTATACATTTAACACACACGTGTACGTAGAAAACAAAGCCTAATGAACTCTATGTCAAAGATACAAAAAACATAAGAAATTGAGTGACTGGTAAAGAATAGATTTTGAAATGCCACATATCACTTCTTGTCAGCGACACTGACAAGAAGTCAATAAAACTTTTATTGGCGTTTGAGACTGAATGTGATTTAAAGATATACAGAGGAAACTATTGATATATCACTTTATTGTAGTTTTTATTTATAATCATGCGACAGATTGATGATACATTTTTAAAGCCTTCAAGCTTTTTAAGTCGGTGTCGCACCTCTCGCTGGAAAACTGGTGATTTCCAGAGCAATAGCTGTTGTGTTATAATACCAGCCTCTCCTAACACAGTAAAACCCCTGTGATAAATATTACAGAGCCAACTCTGCCTGAGGACAGGCGGCAGTGACAGCACCACTCAAGCTAAGTGCAATAGTGAGTTTATTGAGGAGACTTTGGATGAACTGTGTAGGTGCGTGTATTTATAGTGGACAACGTCAGCAGAGACTCCAGATAGTTCTGACACCAGACCAACGGTCTGTACTTGACTGAGGCTCGGTGTGCCGGGCCGGTGGCATCACTGGGGCCACACTCTGATTATGGGTGAATAATCTAGCTGACATATCTGCGAGGTGTGGGACTGAGCAACATGGACAGAGGGTGATGGAGCTAGTGTTTCTGGACTATCAAAGGAGCTTCTGCTCTTTTCTAGAAGATAGAAACATCCAAATAGGTTCAACGAGGGAGACCCCGCATGGGCAATCTATTACAAACTTTTAAATCATACCAGCTTCACACATTGCTGATTTTGCCTGCACTCCACACATAGCACATCGTCAGTAAAATGAGACTGACTTATATATAATACTCATGTGTCAGAAAAAGCAGAAAGATAAACACTACACTTTGCAGAAGTTTGGAAAGCAAATTACAGTTAAGAGGCGGCGGCTATCACTTCATGTCAATGAGTGATTACACCTCTGGTGTATGAGTGAATACCTGAACTATAACCTCGCTATGCAATTTTTCAATTCACACTTGTTTTGTTTAGTCTGTATATCTCATGAGCTCACTGTACTATACTGTCAGAAAACACAGTTTCACAAACAAGTGTTTATCTTTTCATTATTCCTCAGCAAACCTCAGCAAACCCATAGCTGTAAAACAAAGTGCACATATTATATATCCCGTTAGTCAGCCTGTTTTCTCCCACTTGGCTTGAATTGTCAGAGAAAGAAATACATTTTCTGCAGTCGATCAGGGATGGGATAAAGAGGATAAAGAGATAAATTGTTCAGTATCATCTTGGAGATTGTTTGGACTCTTGTGAACCTGGAGTGGACATGGCTTGTTGTTGCCCCTGTGGAGGAAACACAGCATCACTCGCAAACCCACCCCTCCCTGTCACCCCTCTCAGCCATCTCTGCCTTTGCCCTTTCCTCTGTCGAGCCAAAAACAGACACCAGCCACAGGTGGTCTCTGTGCTTTATTGGTTCTGACACACATCTCTTGCCTTAAGAGCTTAGAGAGACAATTAAAAATTCATTAGGACAATGAAACGCGAGAGGATAAAAAAGAAATAGGACAGACAACAATACATAACCTTGCTGAGGCTCCAAAGTGCTCTGACCTATCGTCTACAATGTCTCTTGCTGGTGGCATTATTGTGCATGTGTGTCCGTGTGGTTGTGTTGTGGTGTAGCTATAGAGATACAGAGTCTGTCTAGAAAAAACAAGGCTGCCCTGCGATTACCCTAACAAGACTAGGTCAAAATCGAGTACATGGCTGGACCGCGTACGGTCAATGCGTGGAATTGTTGTGGAACCACTGTAAGCACTGTAAATCACCAAACGCATAAGTTAAAGAAAGCAGCTGTGCTGTGATCTCGGATATATAATATTTACTTGTAAAATTATCACTCAGAGAGAAAGTTAGAGACGACCAAATATCTTTCTTATTTTGTCTGTCACAAAGCGCACAGCCTCCATCTGGGTAACAAACTGCTGCTTTGCCGAGTACACATAGAGAGCGGTTTGTTTAAATGAAAACTGTACAGGATCAGCTGTAAACTCCCTCTAATGACATAATAGAAAATATTCACACCAAATCAATTTGAAAGAGCAACAGCCAATTGGAGAAGTTCATTACTAGGCCCACCTGTGTTGAAACTTCATTACCTACTCAACTCTATCACTCAGTCATGGATTATCACGGATGCAGTGTGGGACCGTGGCTATATGTCTATCGTTTTTTCCAACCCAGTTTAGATGAAACCGCGCACACTCCCATCTGACGAAAACCTCGACTGAAGTCCTGTTCCTAATCCTAACCAATATGAAAGTGGGCTTGGTTTCATCTAAACAGAGCTGGAAAAAAATACAAGTGGCCAGTCAAGCCAAAAATCACATAAGGGGCATTTATTCATGCAGCACTTTGTTGTTTTGATCCACAGCCACTTCTCCATTTGACTATTGCCAATTCATTTTTAGTTTTTGCTATACAAAAACTCCTCAGGACTTAGGATGAGCAACGTGACTCAAACACACTATCCCCACACATTTGACCACATTTAAATGATTCTGACTAACAAATAACCATCATCCCTGTTTTTTGTTTACTTGCAAATGAGTCTTTTCTGGCTGTCTATAGCTCATGTATAAGGGACTGAATTTGTATTTTCCTTCTTGAAACCTTCCCGTACTACAAAACACCTTTGATCAGACTCCCACAAACCTTTTCAGTCACAAGCGGTTACACATGACATTACATTCTCCCCAATTTTACACACATTGT
Organism: Seriola lalandi dorsalis; assembly: GCF_002814215.2. Lineage (NCBI taxonomy): Eukaryota > Metazoa > Chordata > Actinopteri > Carangiformes > Carangidae > Seriola > Seriola lalandi. The sequence goes on from NW_019525288.1 coordinate 535,081, forward strand.
TACGACACAGTCATCACCACACCAAAGGGCTGAGGAAAGCCTTCTTTTTTGAATTACATTCAATATGAGAAGTGGCTTTCTAATGCCTCTGAAGTGGCTGTGTGATTGGTTAACGGTGTTGGAGTCCTATGATTTATCCCCACAAATTTACAAAGTAACACTGTCATAATATCCATGGAAAAGTCATCCTTACATCTTACTTTAAACCTTCTTACATAAACGCTAAATGTTTCTTCTTCTCCAATCTCTCAATTGTAGCCTGTTGTGTAAACTGTTCTGCTGTCTGAGGTTTTGAAAATCAAGATTTTAGAGTGTGCAAACAATGTTATTGTGATATTTTTGTCTTGAAACCAGACACACCAGGTCCCGTGCAGTAAGCGTATCTGATTCTAACAACAGCCTGGTTTTCAGTTTATCATTTTTGATCCCTAAATCCCAGTGTACACAGGCTAGTGAGTCTCGAGCTACTTCCTCAGTTCAATGCAAGCAGCATGTCCAGCATATCTTGTAGAAATTACATCCAAACACTGCTGGTTTGTTTTGATATATTTGTTCAGCAAGCAACACAGTTACTGCACAGATTATGTTAAAAATGCCCTGTGTAGTTTTTGACCACTAGTAGCGCTATGTAGCAATGTTTTTACAAGCGGGTCCCCATTTGTTTGTATTGTGCACAAGCACACACATGTCAGAGCACCTGGGCAGCAGGATCCTGCCTTTGGTTTTAAATTGTGACATGATGCAAATTAGTGATTTATAAACACAAGATCTAGGGAAGAGTGTTGCAAAGTCTGACATAAGATGTGCAATTGCCTTTGATTTGGGCCCAGAGAGAGGTAAATCCAACAGGCAATGTTTATAGGACCTGGTACTGACCCACTAGTCATATAGTGTAGTTATATAGTAATATGTCTCTGAACTTGATCATTCAGAAGTGATTCAATTCGATGAAGAGCCAATTTTAAGATATAAAAACTGGCGCAGTATAGGAAATTGGTGGCGTGTTCGACAGATGGATGATGCCTGAGGTGGATTCAGATGGCGTGTAAACAAACAGTTAAATTTCCAATTGTTTGGTATTGTGTCATTTATATTCAGAAATGGTATTTAGACACCAGCAGTAGCCAACAACACAGTGAATCAACTTTGCAAACACAACAGTAGCTGCTTCATCAGCTTTGTAATTTTATTGGCTGGCTTTGTTTGACTAATGCAGCTTCAAACACGCCAGACAGTGACAAAATATATTTAAAAAAAAACAACAGTAACTACAAAGGGACTTTGATGATTTGACACAAACCACCAGACATGCATGGGCTCAGTTTACAATAAGATATATCTGGGAAAGTTGCCACCGCCCTGCAGCAAATTTCCAGGTTATGTGAGTCGATCTACTACCACAGTATCTGCGTATAAAAGCCTCTAGACGGTGAACAATGCTGTCAGCCAGTATCCTCCAAAGATCCAATACCAGACACAAAGAGTACGTTTCATAGGACTGTTAATGTAAGGATATAATGTACTGGTTCATGATATTGCCAGTACAAATCAGGCTGTTCAGATATGTAGTGAATATGCAATAATAAGTGACACATAAGATCTCTCTCTCTCTCTCTCTCTCTCTCTCTCTCTCTCACTCTCACTCTCACTCTCTCTCCTCCTCTGCTCTCTTTCTCATGGCTCTCATTCTTGGACTCAGTCACATGAGCAGGCAAGTGTCAGATCATTTATTTCATGGTGGGACTGGAGGTGGAGTACGCTTTTACCACATCGCTGCTGACATTAGCCGTCAGCCTCTCACCCCTTCCATCTCGCTCTCTAGTGTCTTCTCAAATTGGGAGATCACTCTCTAACAGAGTAGTTGTAAAATAGGAACTCTTCCCTTATCTCTACACACACACACACACACACACACACACAGACTCCTCAATTACAATTTGGGTCACTAGGTCTCAAGATCCTCTCTTCTGTGTCTTTAGGCCTTAGCTGTGTTCTGTTTTAGATGTTTCAGTGCAGAGATGAGACAGCACACTGAACCTCACTCTGCTTTCTTACCTGCACACTACTAAAATATCCCCTCATGCTGGGTATCCAGTGGTGTTACTGTAGCTCCTCCTCCTCCACATTACATAATCCCAGTGGGATGAAGCCAATAATACGCCAGAGTAAATGGAGAAACGCTGAAGTGGTGTTCCCGTGGCTTGTGCAACTGCTGAGGCTGTGAATATTACAGCAGTGAGCTGAGTGCATTACAGTCACAGTGAACCCAATTAAACTCACAAATGAAATGTTCCCAAACACATTTATTATTACCAAATCTGATGCAGTCACCATTGATTAATTATGCACAAATGATACAACTCTGTACAGTGATTCAATATCAGCACAATAATAATCATTTTTCTTACACAGAACCAACGATGATTAGGATGCTGTAGATTTCAAACTTTTCCACTATTGTGACAGTTTTTGGTGGAAAATGCCAAACGGCTGTAAGTTTGTACATGAAAGATATTCATTCATTCAGTGAAGTTCATACACGACATTATAACATTTGTTAGATTCGTTTTCTTTTTGTTGACCATTAAATTCCCTGATGTTTGTTATTGGATCAACTTGCAGTGTATCACAGCACCCTTGATATTAAAAAAATTCTTCCATGAACATGCACTGGATTGTCGATCAGTTGGCTTCAAAGGAATAATTGGACATTTGGGGAAATACACTTATTTACATTGTTGCTGAGTGGTGGATGAGAAGATAGTAGTCATGTTTGTATGGCAAATATGAAGCTACAGCCAGTGTAAAAATAACAGTTTGTGGTATTATGTAAGTTATATGAAGTTATGACTTCCAGGAAGTCACTGCATTACACTTTTGGTTCAGTAGGGATTCAATAAATGACATTAGCAAGTTTTATATTTACAGTTAGGTGTATTTCTCTAATCTTTGGACAGAGCCAGTTAGCTGTTTTCCCTTGATTCCAGTCTTAATTGTTAAGCTGTGCTAATTGTCACACGGCTGGGGCTCCATATTTAATGGACAGATATGACAGTGGTATCAATCTTCTCATCTAACTCGCGGCAAGAGAGCAAATAAGCACCATTTCCAAATGTCAAACTATTCCTTTAATGGGCACTTCATGGTAAACAGGACAAAATGTTTTTGTCTTTTAGTGTCACATCGATTGAGCTATAGGAATAATGTTTTTATATTCACAAAATAAATCTGGAAACAATTTAGAGTAATTAAATGCAAAAAAAACAAAAAACAATCTATTATTCATTTTCCCTTTTTTTGTTGATGTGGTGGCTGAATTATTACAATATCAAAAGCCTGTTAATTACAACAAAATTCAATGCAATGCAAAACATTTTTTTTTATCATGAATGAAAATATAGCCATTTAATGATGTGAAATGCTCCTCATCCCCATTCATATGTATATTATTATATAGTCAAATTGTACGATACAGAATTCCAAACAATACACAAGACTTATAGCTGACACACTGATGAGATCATTTTATGTTACAAATACATTATACCCTGAAAAGATAAGCCAGCACAGTATGAGGGTCTGCTATAATCTTAATGCTTTTTTGTACTGAATCTCTGTGTTTGGCATCCCATTCATTTAATCTGTACAGATTTAATAAATATTCAGATCATTCTCTTGAATTCACATTTGCTCAGAAAAAAATGACCAGTATTATAAAATGCCAAAAATAAAACTTGTACAAAATTAACATTGTCTGACAAATGGCAGAATGCAAATGGCTCACCTAACTGATAAAGTGCATTTCTGATACTTGAGGCAGATTATTATCTCAAAAGATTGAAATTAGACACACAATCAAATCTATGGTATGAACTCTTTCCTGTTTCCTTTAACTGAAACATTTGTAATCCACATTATTCCAAAGAGGAGGCAGTAGCAAGATTTCTAAACACACAAATAACACCCCTTGTAAATTAATAAGATGAAAAACCCACTACTGGCATAAAGACATGAACTGTGTGGTCTTTGTGGTTGTCAGTGCACCTCCTGCAGACACAGTAAGTTTGATCCTGAAGTTATCGAAGGGCTCACAAAAACCCTCTCATCTGTAAAGCTTCAGGAAAGAGGTTTGATGTTAGATGAAGTCGAGGCAATGAGACGAGAGGAGAGGATGCGGATTGTTGCGGCAGTAGAGTAGCTACAAAGTTTATGCAGTTTATTCAAATAATGGCCCTTTCCCTCAAGACCTACAGTACGTGTTTTTGGTCCAATCATGAAAGCTGTTTCATCATGCAATGCATAGATATAGGTCCGCTTGTCCAAATATAAATGTGGATGGAGGTCAGATATTTTTCTCCGTAACAAAGAATTGCAATCCTTTTGTTTTTAAATGACCTAATTTTGTTCATTTCACATGGAGTTTACATTTGAAATAGTAATAGAAATAGTTTGACAGATTGGGACATAAGCTGATTCCATTTTCTTGTGAAGAGGTTGATGAAAGGATTGAAACCATTCTCACAAATATAAAGTAAATATTAAACTTGAACCAGGAAAAGGTTAGCTTAGCATAGGACGAAGAATGGTAACTGCTTGAAGGTGCATTACCTTCACCATGCTAGCTGTTTCCCCTTGTTTACAGTCCTTACACCAAGCTAAGCAAACCAGCTGCTGACTCCAGCTTCATGTTTACTGCACAAATGCGAGAATGGCATCTATCTCCTTGGCAACAAAGTGAACGAGCATGTTCCTCAAAATTTGAAACTATTCCTTTAAAGTTAATTTACTGAGGTGCAGCCACAAACCATAAGCTTGTTGCTACTGTATGAATGAATGTATCCCTCAAGTCTTTTCGCCGTGTGGGGGGGACCGGTCTCGCTGAAAGAGCAGGGTCACACCCTTCCTGAAGCGGTGGTCCCTGACACTGTAGATGATAACATTACAGCAGCTGTTTCCTGTCAGGATCCAGAAGGCAAAAAAGGAAAAGTTACACCAGGTGTATCCCACCACGTTCCCGAGCACAAACACTGCGATGGGAGAGAAGGACGCTGTGAAGGCAAATGTTAGAATGCCAATTGTCTTGGCAGCTTTAATGTCTGAAAAGGAGGGTCTGTGAGGGCACCCTCCCCCTCCTCCTCCCCCTCCATCACTAAGACTCCCCTCTGAGAGGAGTTTGCGTTTTTGGGAGTACCTTCGAATGCTAGTGAAAGACACAATATTAACTGCTAACGTGCCACCGAGCAGTGTGAAGTCAAATGTCGGGATTAACAGCAAAATGTTGGCATCAGGCGGCAGCTGGCTTCCAAACAATAGTGGGGTGTAGTTACACATACGACTGCACTCATTGTACTCCAAAGTGAAGTTACTGCTGAAGATGAGAGGCGCAAGAGCCAGCAGGAAGCTGGCAGCCCAAGAGAGCAGGATGAGGAGCAGCGTTCGTCTCCGGGTCACCAGGGCATCCTTGTGAAGTGGCCTTAGGATGGCCACACTTCGCTCCAAGGTCATGAGGAAGATTGTGCTGATGGAGACAAAAGTGCATCCAGCGAACACTGGACCAATCAGCATGCAGGGCTGCCAAGGGCTCACTAGTCCGCCGAGGGAGGAGGTGGAGGCCGGGGAAGTAGAGCTACCCTGGTACCAACTGGGAGGAGCGGTCGTCACCATCAGAGAGATTTCAGTGTAGACAGAGAAAGGGACCACGAGGACACCAACCATCATGTCTGCTATGGCCAGAGACACTGCCAGAGAGAGAGTGAGACAACAACAAGAAGAGAACTCAGGATGCACATTCAGACTGTTGTCCTGTTGAAACACTGAAGTAAAAAAGTTTCAGTGGTGAAATGGTTCACAACATTTACCTTTCAAGTATCCCTGCGGTGTTCTCGATTGCCTCGTTTGCACAAAGACAGTGAGTGTGACCACATTTCCAACCACGATGGCAAATGCCAGGCTGACCATGAACACCACAGCCAAGGTGCGATTTAGAAACCCACAGCAACAGAGGGTACAGAGGGGGGCTAGAGATTGACTTGACCCGAGTCCTGCCTGAGCAGCTGCAGTAAGGTTAAACGGACAGTCTGTGGTCGCCAGCAGGACTGCTGTACTCCCAGGGACGCTGACGTTGGGAAGCAGAGCAGTCATGGCCCAGGATAGACTGGTCTATGCTCGTGACGTGCTGGTGGTAGGGCTGCTCAGGAGACCATGTCCTGGGCTGAGAAACTGTCCTGTTGAAAAATACAAATGAACACGTTTAAATCATCCGTACAAATGAGAGAAATGTGGCGAACAGTATGTCTAACTTGCTTATCTAATACGGCCGGTCATGCTATTCTTTTTTTAAAAAAACAAATCAACTTGTATCATCAACCCTGTCAGTAAAGCATTGCTCCCAACTGTGTGACACACAGACAAAAGAATGGCCACTCTGATGACACAGTGGTCTTTACACTGCATCCATCAAACACCTGAGCCACTAACTTTGCTTTTATGAGGTCCTCCAAAATCCAATTCCACTATAGAGTTACAAAAACATGTCATGGACATAAGCAGGCAAAACTGTACATACTTGACATACAAAAGAAAATGCATGATCTCGGTGTGTTGCATCGTTCTAACTTATGGCGAGTTCATCCTACATTTAGGTGTAACAGAAGGTTTTCAGTACTAAAAGAGACAAACCATTTGCATAATCAACCTTTACCATTATATTATCAATCCACTGAAAGGTGAAAATTCTCAAAATACTGTTCTGTCACAGATAATCACATAATGGGAGTTGATAACACTTGACAATTTGGGCCCTCTAAATAGCTTTTAGATTTGGCTTTTAGCTAGAAACTCAAGTCTCCCTTCCAGCTATATTTATTCATTTGGAGAGAGTAGTGTGTAAAGAGCCACATATATTAATCTGTACCACCTGCATAACAGTGATTTTTAGCTTATAATTTCTGAAAGCCACCAATAACAGGCCACAATTAAGAATATATGACTCTCTTTGCATATTTTACTCTACACACCTACCTGCTGTTTAAAATATATTTGTGGATTTCATGGCTGTACATGGATCATTTTTTGAAAAATACCATTTATTGTTTTACCGTAATATTGTGTCAAACATCAAACCAAGCACTTAATTCAACAATGGCTTGGAGGATGTGGAAGAAAAAAAAGAAAAATAAGCATATGCACAGGTAGTCCTTTATTTCCAACCAAAGTGGTGGCCCAGTACAGACAGTGATTTTTTTTTTTTTAAACCTGTGTGTTCTGGTTACATGCTTTTTTTTTTTTTGTGCCCTAACACTGTTGGAAGCACCTCGATGCTGTCAGTACCCATGCAGAAACTCTAAGTTCAGTACCAAATGTCTCTCTCAGCTGACAACTAAATACACGGGTCCTTCAATCATTTATGCTGTTCACTGGACTGGAGAGCAGGAAGGTACACACATCTAAGAAAACAAAGGGTAACAGGAATGGACATATTCAGACCAGAGCAAAACCAAACTAAATCCCACGTTCTCACCACGGCTTTGAGCACAGAAACATAGTCAACGAAACATCGGAGCTGTGAGACTGGAGATCCTTTAACTGTAATCAGCAGTGAGTTTGCCTCAGAATAATGAGAAGCAGATAAAAAAACACTTGTGCTTGTGCCGTCAGTGACCTGCATATTGTTCAGGGTTTAATTAAAAGATTGCATACTGAAGACCCACAAAGCATCGTCTGCCCTCACAGCTTGTTCACATAGGATTGATTACTTTGAATTTGAATATCAATCTTCCATCCACATATTAAATTAATTATTTTTAATCATCTGTAGAAAAAGCCAGTTCAAATTCTTTAATAATAAACATTTATAAAATGGTAAGCTATAATACAAATTTACAAATCTTTATCATATTTAAATGCAGTGTCAAAAGTATAGATAATGAAATGGTTACATAAAGCAAAAATCCATATTTTTAATCAAATGTCATTATCTAGTACCTATAAAAATTATTCAATTCCCACAGAACTTTTCATGATTTGTTGTTTGAACCAGCATTGAATCAAAGTACATTTGTTTACTTTTTGACACTGATCAACTTGTAATTTTCTGCTCTCAGCAGATGAGTTTGTGGACCTAATAACCCAAAATATGAGGCTCAGCTATGGCTTGCCTTGATGCATGCAGTTAACCTTTATCATTAAGATGCACTGTTTATCTCATTCAATTTCAGTCAATATCAATAATTTCCAAATCTGGACTTGCTTGTAATATTACCAGTCCTACCACTAGGGGTTTGTACCGGCAAGTATGAGTAGCCATATGTAATATTGTGCGTATGTGTCTGATCCTCCATTTCTTGCTGATAATGCTGTAATGTCTCTTTTGCGGTGTATGTAGTTGCTTGTAATGAGTTCAAATCAGTAATTTACGTGCTGCCACACATTGTTGTTCGACATCACTGGTGCATCCCTCCTCATGAATATGTAGAAAGAGACTTGAGTCAATGTCCCTCGTTGGCCACGACCAGTAAAGTAGTTTTATTGTGTTAACCTGTAAAAAAAATACTGTGTCTTAACACAACCAAGCCGCACAACCAAAATTTTGTCAGAGGAAAGGCTTTTGTAAAAGAGGTAAGCGCTAGGGTTGCCTCCTTCTATGTGCTTGGCTTGATGTATGACACAATATTACAGTAAATATGTAGCATTTTATTCTGAAATACGAGACAATGTCGTTTTATACGGACACTTGTAAGTGCACTAAATCAAACTAGTTGGAAGTTTAGCTTTGGTGACATTGAAGTCGTGACCATGGTGTAGTTTGTTTATAGCCAAACATTAGCTGTTTACTGCTAGCGATTGTATCTAGGCTTCAAAAATCATGAAGTGGTGTTCATTATCCTGCTGAACAAAACGTGTAAGTATCATAAACTTTTGTTTGTCGCAGATCTTCTTTTCCACAATAATCCAAAAGCTAATGGAAAAATCCTAATGACTTTTTGTCAAGGGAACCAGGGTGATGCTAACTTCAGGGTTGGCCTAGAAAAAATACCTCATCCCTACATCACTCTATTGTCAGTGAACTTTTTCCTCACTTGTTCAGTATCTATATTTTTGCGACATGCCATATATATATATAAATGAACATTTCCTCATTGTGTTAATGGGAAACATATTCCGGTTGCCATCAACTTTCTTTCAAAAATGTATTTGCTGGTGCACATTTTTGTAATTAAATCAAAACAGGGTTCTCCATGTCTAGTCATCCAGAGTCACAGTTTGTGTAGTTTCTAAATCTTGTAGTACCATTTTCTTCCACTTCCCATAGGACCACTCTGACCACTACTCCTACATCAAGCTTACTCCCACTCATCAGTTTATGGTCTTAAATTTAGCACACAGCACGGATCTCAGTTGGCCATGTTTCTAGATCAGGTGAGAAAACGTCTCGGGCAGAGAGGCTGTTGAATGACTGTCTGATTGGTACTATTGTTTGAAGCATCTATACTGGTCTGTACTGTTCTACAGTGGCTTGTTATTTACTCATCATACTAGCTTTCAGAGAGGACAGCGTGAAATTATGTGAGTCTGTGCATTTTTTTTTTTACAACAGGCAGCGACATCTGTGTACAGAAGCTTATGTTGCTCAAGCATGCTTAAGTACAGGCACAGCCGAGGCTCCCAAGGAATTAACCCTTGTGTTCTGTTGAAACTTTCTGTATTTCTTCATTGTTTGGGGTCCTACAGACTCCACTGCTGTATGTGTAAAAGTAATAATGATAATGATTGCAAAATGTATTATTTTTTCCTTTTAAATACTGTTTTCCTTTCTTTCTGACCTTACAAAGAAAGAAACAAACCTCAATACACATGCCTGTACGGTGACAGTACTTATATTTGAGGTATCTTAAGCTGCTAAATGCTCCACTATGCTAATTATCAGCTAGTCACTAACTCTGTCTGTCTGTTGTTGGTGCTGAGCAGGTGGCGTACAGTGGGTTTTTAGAGCTGAAAATGAAAAATAACATTAAGGGAGCTTTGATTCAGGTGATAATCCTTTGCAGGTTAATCACCTTTCACACTGTCAAATCTTTCAAGTAGCTCTAGCTGCCTAACTTTAACCATACATTAACCATGATTAATTTGCCATGCACATTTATTGTATTGTGGGAGTCACTCATTTAACATTTTAGTATTCAGATATACGTTAAACAAATGTAATCCTGGGTTTTGCTGAATCATTTTCTATAACGAGTCAACATCAGATTGTGAGAAAATCGGTCTGCATTTGTGCTTCTCACTGCACCTCACAACTCACTTCACATCTATGACACAAATATGCAGCTGCAGCAACAATGATAACATTCTGTCAAAGTGATCAAGGCCGAGATTCACAACAGAGTCTTTGTCAATATTACGAAAGAATCTTGTGAATACCTGAAATACTGAGTGGGAGGGAAAGGGGAGATTTTTCGACACCAAACATGGTTTCTGCTTTGACTCAGCTTCTTTTTTTATGAGTGGATTATATTTTTCATTGAATCATTCAGCCAGATAGATGATGAAGATAATTCAAATGTGCAATTAAATTGGGTTATCAAAAGAAAAACCATAAAATGTTTTACATAACATATAATTTTACACATTTACAACTCCACAGGATGGCAAAATGGATGGTATTTTTAGAACTATGTGATGGCACTGGTGGTAAAACAAAAGAAAAATTATTTTTGGGAGGATAGAGGACGAACCTCATTAAGGGGCTTTTTGACTTTACCTTGAGTGAAGATGACAGGCGGAAGTCTTCCCTGTGGCAAGACCTCAGGCGTAGTGAGACAAGCAGCTGACAGCAAAGATAGTACACACACACACACACACACACACACACACACACACACAGTTCTACTGTTAAGGAGATACAATCCCAACATCTTCACAATCGGTACAAATTAAGAGATCTACTTGTGTTCTGAGTGAGGGGAGAATGAAATACCAAGCAGGTCAACATGTCCTGCATCTGTGTGTTGATCATCTCTTGAACAACAAAAGAAGGCAGACGGCTGAATGATTGTTCATTATTCTGTGTGTGTTGGCTCTTGTGAACTGTTTTCCCATTTTCATCACAATATGAAATCTGAAAATAACATGAAAAAAATAGTCCTCATGTTTTCAGATTATATAAAAACGGAGACAATGTGTACTGTTGCTATGGAAACAGTTAATTAGTTGTGGGCTACAACTTCTACCCTATTTTTTGTTGTTTTTTTTAAGCATATTTATTTACATGCATACATCGACACCATTAAAAGTATGATGAATAAGCTATTAGCAATTCCTGTTTGCAGTGTACCCATGGATGTACAGAAAACTATTACTGTAAAAATGTGACGTTTCTCAGGCAAGTTCTGGAGTTACAAGGAGCTTGTCTCACAGTCACATGACTGGATTCTCATTGGCTAACAACACTAGCCTTTAACTGAATTCAAACAGCAGCAACAGATTTAGCAGCTGTGTAATTGTAAGCAAGTGTGGGGGAAAAAAAAAATCAAGGTGATTTATTAAATGTTTATGGGGCTGAATATGAAACTACCGTTAAATAAAACAACACTAAGACTGAATACCTGAATACTTCAACATCATATTCAATGCATGAATACCACTTGTTTTGAATAAGTCAATACTGTGGCCTGATGGCGGTACTATAGGAAATGTCAGACGATCATCGAAGTCATTACAATTCATCCTCTAGCACTCTTGAATATTGATTTCACAGCAATCCATCCAATAGTTGTCAAGATATTTCATTCTGAACCACAAATGTCAACCTCGTGGTGGAGCCAGAGGAAAAGTCAGGGGATCCCCAAAGTATCATCTAGGGACTGTGGATATTTGTGTGAAATTGAATGGTGATCCATCCTGTAGCAGTCAAGATATTTCTTTCTGAAGTGGTGGACCAACGGATTGAACAGACCTAACACTTCAATCCTTGGAGCCATGTAGTTTTTGCCCATTATTTTAGCCATGATTAACTGTATTTTGACAACATGTGCCCAATCGAGGCCCCTTTAATAATGCTGACAGTTTGTTGTTCTCTGGAGACCATTGTGCTAGAATAGCTGCGTTTAGGTTCAGGTTGTTGTACACGCATGCGGTGAATTTTCTTTGACAGGGCCACGTCCCTGAGTGACAGGTCAGGCATATGTAGGAAGACTGTGGGGGCTTGGTCAGGGCTCTCAGGCCAGGTCGCCTGATCCACAGAAGGGTCATGTGCAGTAATAATGGACAGGCTGGCTCAGAGCCGCCTGGGGCCGACTGCCACAGCACATGAGGAGAAAGACGACTTTCTCTTCACATCTTGGCCTGTCATTCTGTCTGTGTTTGTTTCCCTTGTGGTTGTCAGATAAGTGCACAAGCAACACATTCATACACACACTAGCACAGATACAAACACATAACCAGTGTTACTTTCTTGTTATTGTTGTTGTATCTTTCCCTGTATTAGTGTTTCGCTCATAGCTGTGAATTTTTTTGTTTTCATTTTCCTTTCAAGTTTTCCCTGGCTGCATTTATTCTTGCTATGCGACCCAACAATCATTTTACTCTAGTTTTTCAATTGATTGTAATTTTAGCACAGAATAGCAATAGAATAAAAATCATTAAGCCGATGATTCCATTTAAAATTGCTCCCACTTCAAGACATATGAATACTGTAAAGCCCGCATACTCATTAACTTCACTGTATTTACAGAGAAAAGGGGATGAACAATGGAACATTATTTAACAGGCCAATATTTAAAAACACAAACATAAAGCTATAAACTCCTTTATAGTTATAGATATAAAGGCACACTCTTCTCCCCGGGCTTATCCTAATGTTTTGTTCCCCAGGAGCCACAATACTATGTTTTTTTTTTTTTTTTAGTCTTACGTTTCAATTTCCCAAAGTTATTTTTGTGAATGTATCATAATTCTAATATAAACTGTTTAATTTCAGTATCAAGTCTGATACGCCATTGTTCCCGCCCTGACATCCAGTAATATTACTGCTGCAGCCTACAGTGTAATTATTAAAGAGTTACTCAGTAATTAAAAAAGTACTTGCAGTGTAAATTATCGAACACAAAATGGTGAAACCCTTATTTCCTACAATTATGTCTTCTTCTGTTGTACTCACATTTAGGGACCCAGTGAGTATTGTAAATTAGTGTTGAATCAATCGCTGGCACTTAATGTGTGGGGGAGTGTGTATATGTTTATGCATTTGTGTGTATGTGTACGTGCCGTCTCCAATGACTCCCAGTCTAAATTACACGCTGCTAATGGACGTCACACCCACCACGCTTTCAGTCAACAGCTGCTTCACGCCTGAGTGATCAGACACCAAGGAGGGATACACTTCACTGTTTCCTTCTTTTGTGATTTTTGAATTGGAAATAGGAGTTTTGAAGATCCATCAGAGGGTGAAATTTCTGTTAATCGAAATGATCTCCTCATCTGATCTTAGTTTAACAAGAAACAGTTTCACCAAACTGTGATTTCAAACCCCTTGGGTCAAAACAGTTAATATGCACAGAGGATAAAACATTGTTAGGAACTATTTCATTGTTGCTCTTTGTTTAGGAACACGTTCAATTTTCTCGAATAGTTGCCCACTGAATAGTCTTTCTTGCTATCAAAATGCGTAACAATAATAACTGCAACAACTGCAGTGAAGACTGCAATTCAAATTCAACAGCACTGAGTGTGTCAGTGTCCATGTGTGTGCAGGAATGAGATAGTCAGTGTTTGTGTGCATCAAAATTATTTTAAAATGATTTAGTATTTACAGAGTTATTACAAATAATATTTTCCTATTAAATTCCATTGATGGTAGATCATTTTTCTCTTGGGAAAGAATTGCTCGTTATGAATCACTTAATTTAAATATTTTATTCATTATAATCATTGTAATTAAATTTCTTTAGCATGACTGGAAAAATGAGTTAGTCAGCTTAAACCAATAATATAGAAACCATCTACTCCAGAGATGAATAGCGCTTGTCATTTTTTAATATGTCACTAATTACATATAAATATAATTGAAGAGCACTAAGAGTTAAGCACTCTAAACAAACCAATTATACATATGCCGATGAATTTGTGAATGCATTCTCACACATTTTCAATCACCGCTCAAACAGAAGTTTAGCAATAACAAACCACAAATGTAAAAATGTTTCAGCTCCTTACTGTGGTATTTATTATGGAAAGCAGCTGCCATAAAATAACACACCTACTTTACATTCACAAAAACAAAAAAAAAAATCAAATGGGATGATCTTACCAGCATTTCCACTGTCATGGACCATAGAGCACTTGTGCATGCAGAGGTTGATAACAGGAACACAATCCAGTATTAAAGCTCTGATTTAGTGGAAGTAAAATCCGGTTAGAAATCGTCCAGTGAAGAAGAAAGTGGAGCTGTAGTCCTCTCATCATTCTTTCTCCTGAGAAGCACACATTAAGCACAAAGCCTCTCACTCTCTCCAGCTCTCTGTCCCTGTGATTCAGCCTCTCCCCTCTCCCTCCTCTGCTTCTCCCTCGTTCTGTGGAGGGCTCCCCCTCCCCTCCCCTCCCCTCCCCTCTCCTCCCCTCGCCCTCTGCACGGCTTGCAGTCCTTAGCACATGCACACGCTCTTCCCCTAGAGCCTCAAGGTAAAGTCCACAGCAGCACTTTACTGTCCTCTCCCATCCTTTCCTCCCACCTTCGCCTTTTGACGTGTCTCTCCCATCCCTGCTCATCATTTCCTTTGTTCCTTACCTCCCAAACATCTTTCATGCTTTGTTCCCTCACAGCTTCCAACATTGTTGAAGTCTTTAGTATTTGTTTTTTTTCTTTGCCGTACATCGCCACTCACTTCTCACACTGACAGCGTTCTCATTCATGTGCCTATGTTGTAACAGAGACACGCAATGAAAGAGACAGATGGAGATAGAGCTGTGGAGATATACTAGGCTACATTGTACTAATGAGAGGTGACTCTACTACAGTACGAGAGGGCATGAAATGCATCCATCCTCTCTTAGGCATTTGTTTAGTTTTGCCCCTGATGGCCTTGGCCTATGTGCACGGTTTTGATCATGTCTGGCACCTGGGTCATGTCCCATCCTCTTTGTTTCCCCCAGGGAGCAGAGACAATGGCACTCAAGTGAGACCCCTACCCTCAGATTTAATTGGAAACACCGGACAACACGTTGCAGGACTCACTTATTTGCCCTTGCCTTGACACTGTCTTTGTATTCAAAAATCTCCCTGAGCCAGTGAAGTCATTCAGCCTCAAACACAGTGAAACTGAAATGGAGATCGAAGCTCATTCCCATATATAAATACTGAAGAAATGTTGATAGGATCTAGAGTTATGTAACCTAATCCTGTGAACCTAATAAATAAAAATTAGAAACATTCCATGTTATAGTGAGGGTCATATCATATGTTTGACTCTGCTTTCCAGCAATAGATAAGCTGAGTTCTGGTTGATTACATGTGGGGTCTCAGTAGCCAGATCAGATCAATATATCTATAGCCTGCTGCCAAGGGGGCATAAGCTCTGATAGAAGTCATGCTGTGAATAATACAACACAAAACAAGCAGCATTTAGCTGAATGATTTCTCTCGGACAGTGACAGTCGCTGTGTCATTTCTCATGTGAACAGTAAAAGTAGTGAACACTATGTGGTTTGGTTATTGTATTGGATATTCTTCTTTGCTGAATTGCGTCTGTGCAGAGTTTGACAGTGGATGGCTGGTTCATCTGCTGAAGGTAAAGTTTTTCTGTGCTCATCTAAAAGTCAGTCCTGGTCCAAAAGGCGGGTTTCACAAGTGTGATGTGGAAACACTGAAATTTGTACATTCAAATCAAAAATAATTGCATATTCATAGATTCTGACTTTTTCAATGAAGAAGGAAGCAGGTCACAGTCACAAGTCATTTTAGAATTTTTAACTGGTTAATTGAACTTTTTAATTGAAAAACCATATCAGTCAAAAATTCTTATTCAAAGTTGAGTCTTTGAATATCCCTGGAGGGGATCTTTAAATTCTACTTTTAGAAATCTACAGCCCTGCTACTCTGTGAGGCTGCAGCTACAGGCACAGCTTGTAGCTATTGGCCAACATGCTAACAAGCACACAACGACAACTCTATCTTGGTGATGTTTAGCAGGTATAATGTTTCCCATGTTCACGCTAGTGTATTAGTATGTTAACATTTGCTAATCAGCACTAAACACAAATACATCTCAGTTTTTCAGGACTGAGGGGGAACATGAGACATTGTTTTAGGATGAGTTAAAACTTTGACCTGCTGGTGGCTTCATATGAAAAGTGAGGTTCACTAAGGTCGAAAGAATTCATCCTCTGGGGAACATAAATGTCTGTGTAAGTTTTCATGGCAATCCATCCAATAGCTTTTCAATACGTGTGTGTAGTCTACCCCCCCCCCCCCCCCCCCCCCCCGAAACAGTATTACTTTGACTCTGTATTTGTAGCTCAGTGGATTTAAAATAAACGGTGACAGTAAGGTCGAAGTGCTGACTTTCAGAAGAGATAACTTCCTAAATGAACAGCTTCTCTGTCAGATAAGAGTGCAGTTGCCTCAGGTCACTGAATACTGTAAAGTTTTAGTTCCACTACCACCATGAAATTACTTCATTTGAAATGAGTGTTTGGTTTTCTTGGATGTTCATATCCAGTTATAAAACTGATAACCCTCAGGAAATCATTTCTCAAGAGCCCATGTTAAATCCTCTTGCATAATTAAACTTTAAAGTCCAAGATAAGAATCTGAAATCTATGTAATCAGACTTGTTACATATGGGAACATGTTGTACTGATGCATGGAGTAGTCAGTAGTAGTATTCATGTACACACTGTTACAATATAAATACACACTCTTGTATTTTATTATATTTTTCTTTATATGTTTTTCTTGTTAATCTGTCTTGTTTAGTACTTTTATCAGTCACGTAGGCCACTTAGTCACTTTTGGACTTTGTTCATTTCATTTTAATCACTGGGAACTGTTTGAATGAGACCATGCTCACTTCTATTCTAAAATAATATACTACTGAAAACCAGTAGTGAAAATTTGTAAAGCTGGAATCATTCTTAATCAGATACAAAAATAGTTTTTATGGTTGTAGTTCCTTAATCCAAACACTGCAAATTGTGCATACCACTGTACATTGTGGCTGGACTTTGACTATTGATGTTAAATCGTTGCGTTTCACTTGAAGTATTTAGAAACAAGGCAAAAATATTATATATAAATATAACAATAAATTAAAGATCTTTTCATATTCACAAACCTATGTAACCTCTCTGGTAAATATCCAAAGCGGTAATGCTGGACTTTCCTCCCTGCAGCAAATATCTAACTTTCTGCTGTTAGCTGCCGCTGTTAACTGTTTACTGCCAAGAATTTGATGAAATGTTGTGTGTTTTTGTTCCCTGCGGAATGAGGCAATATGTGCCCTATTTTCTGTAATAACAAATAGAAAAGCACAGTGTGTTGCAATATCATTACTTTCTCATCCACAAGAGATAAAAATGTTAGAATCAGTCAGCATTGTTTACTTTCAGTAAATTATGATGCAAAACTATGCAAACAGTACACGTTGTTTGTGACTGTCTTACTTTTGCAAGCTCAAGATTCTTCTGCAAAATTACGAAACACCTGACTTGAAACAACACTAACTTGTGAATAGATATTTGAAATAATTTATTTATTTCAAGTAAATAAATTACAATCATTACCAACAATCAACACAGGATCCGCAACTGAGCTTAACAGTTAAAAAAATAGCTGAATAGAGCAGAACTCAACTCATATGAATTAAAACGTGAAGGATATTTATTTACACCACATGATCAAAATGTTGAAAACAGTGGCAAGAAATCTCTCAAATGTTTTGCTGTGCTGTGCGCTTTTACAGACTGAGCTGAATTTCCTGTATCATATAAGAAACCTGTGCTGCAGGTGCCACAAATTTTAATCACAGATAGATGTTCTTTTTCTTGAGTCCAGACTGTGGACAGTGAGATTTCGCAAACGATTTATCTCAGGTTCCAGGAAGCAACGTTTTTGTGCTGAGCAGGAACTTCCAGGACTCTGCAGATATAAATACTCCCAGCTCCAAAACGCATAACACATTCAAGAGCAGAGATTAAAAACCATCTCAGAGGATGAATGTTATCAACAAAATGGGGTAAGTTAAAATATTCTTTTGTCAGTCATTTTTAAATCTCTCTGAAGACACCTGAATATAAATCTCTCTTCTTTTTAACAAATGTTAGTAATGTTTAAAAAAATTCTTAGCCGAGCTTCATCATTACTTACAGCAAAAAGGTTACAATCTGTTAATCTGAGCATAATTTTATCGCAAAGGTCTGATCTATCTTTTTTAAAAAGCTCTCTAACTTGAATTTTCCAATAATTACTTTGTACTGTTGTGTAAGCTGTTGCAAATGAAGTGCTTAATTATCTACCTCTAGAATTAAAAAAACTTAATCCTTAAGTGCACCCAGTTTTATTCTCCATTGATGCAGAAGAACAGCGACATTTCATGTTTGTTCATTATGTGACTCTTGTTGTTTGAAGGTTTTCTCTGACTGTGCTCCTCCTGGCTGCATGGGGCTGTCTGGCAGAAGTGTCTTACAATGAAGAAAGAATGACACGCTCTGCATCAGGTAACACACACCCGCATAACACAACACAATCATGCCCATGACTGCTACAAATCAGCTGAAGTCATACCTCAGCATGTTTTGCCTTGAGTTAAATGCTAATGTCAGCATGCTAATATATTCATAATGACAGTGCCAACATGATGATGTTCAGCAGGTAAAATGCCTCCCATGTTCACCGTCTTATTTTATGAGTTAGCAAGCTGGCATTTGTGGGAATGTCAATAATTTTGCAGGTGTGTTGTCATAAAAAGTTCATTCATTTAACACCTTTCAAAAATAAAGTTACAAAATGTAGTTCAGTAAAAACACAAATTTAGGGGAAAAAAGGAAATAAACCCAAAACGTAAAAGATCAAACAAGATAAAAGGCCACAAGATGAAAATAAGATATCGAGTTTGGCTGCCTGAGATTATCAGTCTGGGAGTTCCACAGCTAAATTTAAAATGTGACTTGATGATGGATGGAAAATGAAAGATCACCAAAGTTTTTTTTTTTTTTTTTTTTTTTTTTTTTTTGCAAATGCACTGGAAGACATAAATGTGTGAACCAAATTTCATGGCAACCCATATACATTTTACTCAGTGCTAGAGGAAAAGTCAGGGCTCATCAAAGTCTCAAGGGCACATTGTGTGGGAACCATGAATGTCTGTACCAAATTTTGGCAATCCATCTGATAGTTGTCAAAATACTGTATTTTAGTCTGGACAAAAATAATGGATGGACAGATCTGTTAGTCCAGACCTGTAGACCAATACCCTGAGGTTAAATAGATTATTGTAACATTTACAAAAACACATCCATACAAACCCTAACAGAATTAAGCTGGGAAGGAATTTACAGACAGAATGTAACCCCACATTTGTCCTTACGAACGGCAGCCTTTTGCTTCAGGACACATTCAAGTGGGTCCAAGTAACCACAGCCTCGAGTTCTCTGATGTTTGCTGCTGTTTTACACTAATACCTCCTTGACAGCTGCTGTTCAGAAAGATAACTCCTGCATGAAATGACACAGGCTTTCCTGCAGGATCTGAAGTCTTGGGTACTACTGCTGATTTCAGATATTGTTCCTCCTTTGGCTCTGAAGCTGTAGTATCTGACAGAGACATTGCCTGCTTCCCTACTTCTTTTCAAACAGCCCCTAAGAAATAGCAATAAACCAAGTAAATGGAGTCCAGAGAGAGATGTCACTAAACTGACTGGAGGCATGTTGAAAAGAATTTGCTGATAAGAGAAGGCTATTTTCATTGAATGATGAGGAAAACATTAAATGTAACAGAGGTAATGGATCCATTTCCTGTTGCTATGCTGTCTCTGTAAAGCAACAAACTAATTCTGTCATTCCTTTAATTGCACTTGTAAGCCATTGTCTACTGTGCTGAATACACTGATTGAACAAAGCATAGCAAATCACTTTTGATAAATATATAAATAAGATAAATGATCATGAACAGTTGGTTTATTACAGTGCAGAACGGCGCCATCCCTGTTCTTAGGATGTTGCCACCACTTTGAAGAAAAGATCACTTGAAGTAGTTTTCATGATTATATCAGCCACACAAAAGACACATGGATCAAAGCTTTACAATGAATAAATTAGTGGCCACTGTTTCTAGAGGGAACCCTCAGAGCATGAAAGCATCGCATTCAGTCGACAAAGCTCCATTTGACAGACGATCTCCGGAGGGATAGACAATACGCTTCGATGGCTGCGGTGCATTAACTACATTGTGAAAACCTGGTGTCAAGGAAATCATGTTTTTATAAAATATGTTAAGGTTCTACAAGAGGGAAACCGTGGATGAACAGAAATGCTGTCAACAGTCTTGAACTCATGCACAGATAAAGTATATTGAGCACATTTGAAAGGAAATATTAGGTAAGCTTTATTTATTCAGGAGGTCTCATTAAGTTCAAGAGAGATTTGTGAACACATTACATATGTACCAGAGGAAAACAAGATGATCCACTCGCATCAAACAGGCACAAGAGACTCACTTTAGTTAGATACACTAACTAAAACAATCACAAATAATATTTTAAAAGTCAAGCAAATAAACCTTTAAAAATAACTCTAAAATTTAAATTCAAGTTTGTGAAACAGGTATTGCAACACCAACTCATTGATATATAGAGTAGGGGCATTGATCCCTGTGGGAAACGCTTCCATTCACATCCATTCACAGGACTTCATTTGAAACCAAAAAAAAAAAAAAAAATACAAATACAAAAATACAAAAAATGAAGCAAGTATACAGATATAAATTAAAAATGTCCACATTCATTTCCCAGCCTCCAGTTTCCCATCACTCCGTTCCAGGCGAATGATTAGGGGGAAGCAGGCCCCTCATGTCCCCTGGCAGGCCATGGTGTATCTCTCTGACACTGTGGTGGACGGAGGCTATGCAGGTGGTGCTCTCATCTCTGACCGCTGGGTTTTGACGGCTGGAAGGAACGTTTTTGTCAGGAAGAGTCGGCAGGACATTCAGGGAAAGGCTCCCGTAATCCCAAAAGTGTACCTGGGAATCTTGCGACGGAACGAAGCTGATGCGACAAAAGAGGTCGAAGTGGAGAGGGTGAGCAAAAAAAATGTTAAGGTTAAAAACAAGCCTTTACTTTAATATTTACCTTTACCTTTTCATCAGTGACTGTCATTCAGCTGCTTGTTGTTTAATATTACATAGTTTTATGGCTACACCAAGAATAAAGGTATCTTGTTCATCATTTTATTCTAATTTTCATTTTCAATTTAATACAATTTGACATAGCTGAAAGGAAATATTGAGTGGCACCATCCAGAGAAAAAATACATGTATTTATAAAACAAGGGAATAATAAAAGAAAAACTTGATTTAAACCTTTAGTTTAAATGTGATGAATGACTCCCACAAGGGGTGGTGAGACAATTACTCAAGACCTCTTACTGTGCAGGATATAAGAGAAAATAAGCCTCTGCTACTCAAAATTCTGTTTATTTCATTTTATCAGACTTTTCAGTAATCCTTCCTAATGTCTTTTGAAATACTTTGATCTCTTGTGAAACCTAGGAAAGAAATTCACAGGCATGCATCTGTGACAAAGCTTTAAGATTGATTACACATTCAACAGAGTTAGACGAAAAGAAAATTATCTATAATAAAGCTTTTGAATGTGATACTAAGAAGGACAGTCTTAATTCAAATGGAAAGTCAGATTAAAGACTTTAACACTTGCCTTCCTCTCCTGCAGATTGTTCTCCATCCAGGCTTCCAGAACCATTCTGACTGGGACAACGACCTGGCTCTGATCCAGCTGAAGAAGCCCGTCGTTATGAGCGATAAAGTGACCCCCATCCCCCTTCCTGAGGCAGGTCAGGACCTGGCCGACGCCGTAGGCGGGTTAGGGGTCATCACGGGTTGGGGCTGGGGGATGTTCCTCTCCTCTGCTACGTCGCTCAAACACCTCACACTCGCACTGGCCGATCATTCTGCATGTAGAAGAGAATATGACGGAATGAGTTTAACACCAGATGTAGACGACAACATGTTCTGCACAGGACCTGCAAGGTATGAGGAAAATGTTTGTTTTGGTGATGCAGGAGGCGCTCTGGCTGTCACAGACGCCGCAACTGGAGACATTTACGCTGCAGGGATCCTTTCCTATGACAAATCCTGCAGCAGGTACCCGTACGGAGTCTATATGAAGCTTTCCTCATATTTGCCCTGGATCCACAGTGTCATCAGGGGAGACACAGAGAACTCGTTCTCTCTGCGCACTAACGCAATGTCTAAGATGTTCTTGCAGCCGTAGAGCTTCGGCCTCTGTTCTCTTGATTTTGCTGAGAAAATCATTGTATTGTATTGACTCAGTGAATTTTATTAAACGTTTTCAGTGTAACAAAGAACATGTTCTGTTGTGTTGTCATTGAGAGAAGTGGACAAAATCACACTTGCTGGATGAATTCTGGTAAATAAATCCAGTAGTTGCGGTGCTTGTTTGCCGTAACACACACAAATTGTCTTTACAAAGAAAAACAATGTCATCAGTTGTTTCAGCAAATAGCCAAAAACAACATATGTTTACATTTTGGTGCCTGTAGGAATTATGACATACGTCTTTCAAGAGTAACGGAGGAATTGTGATTTTGCTAGAGACCCAGCTCCTGTTTCCATTCTTTAACTGGAAACTTCACTTTCACTTCTTAACTGTTTCTGGCTTTTGTGGTGTGTACAAATGAGTGCAACACTATGAATGTCCTCCAGGAATGACTGAAAGTTAGTCTCGTATTGAAACCATTACTGTGTCTCACCTCTCTCTCTGACAGCCGGTGTGTGGCTGTTTGGAACAGCTATAAACAACTAATCCCGTTTTGCGCAAACAACAACGTTTAGTCTGCAGAAGTAAGAGATTGGGGTGTTTGGTTGGATGGGTCAACAAAATGTTGGACTCTAACACAGGAAACTGCAGTTGGCTTCTCATTATCTACTGACAGTCAGTGCTGTTTTCTCTGAACCATGACCATGATCATTCCCTAATCTAAATCCTACCAAACCATGTTTTTTCACCTAACCCTTCCCAAGTTGTTTTTGTACGTAAACCGAACCAAATCTTAACCATAGTTTTCTCAGATTAGAAAACTTTTTTTTTTTAAATTATTATTATTTTTATTTTTGCAACAATTTCGGAGGGTACTGACAAAAGCTACTGTCGTGGCAACAGAGGCGTCAAATAGTAAAATGTGTCGCTCAGAACAAAAATAGATTTTGTCGTTGACTTTGAGGGACTTTGGAGGCAGTTAACTTTGAAAAGAAAACACGAGAGCTTCAAAGGTTGAGGTGACATTTCATCATGTGCCGTCATCGGCGTGAAAGCAAAGATGATGATGGAATAAAACTGAATGACATAACTCAGAATTTGTGCTTTCCAAGTGTTGCCCGCGGATGTTATTTTCTTTCTTTTTTTTTCGACCAAAAGTAGCAGGACTTGAAAGATATTTTGGTCTGGCAGGTGTGTCCACTCTGCCACAAATCATGAACTGTCTGAACAACAAATGCTTTTCTCCACGCCAGAAAAGTGGGATGATGACAGCTGTCTGTCCAGCTGATACAATATGAGAGGGGAAGATAAGAGGGAAGGAAAAATCAAAGTGCAAGGTTGAGACTGCTGCTTTTCATTCCTTTTTCAGTGTAACGTGAGGGCATACAAACTCAAAGGTTGAGTAGATGTGAATGAGGAGGCTGATATTCTTCATTACTTTCATCTCAACTATATGTGAGTTATTCAGTCTATTAATTATAGCTATGAAACCTCAGCAGACAGCTTTCACAAAGAAATCAACTGCTGACTTAATCCAATAAACCTACTGCAAAAATGAAACATCTTGATTCCCTGCAGGACATCAGATTATGGTCTCCTCTGACCAGCTGCTAACTGAACACATGGTGCTGAACAGTGACCCTCAACATATGTTGATTTTCTTTAATAAATTTCTCTTTCCAAGAAGAGTTGAATATGATAAATATATGCTATGATTTATATATACAGTATATGTATATATATATATATATATATATATATATATATATACTGCCACAGATTTTGTGTAACTTCACTAGAAAGCTCTTCACACTGATGGCATCTACAACAAGAAAAGATTATATTAATAATGTATATTGCTTGACAGACACCTGTAAAACTCATCTGTTGTAGTGCATTTTGAAAGTCTGTTTGTAGACACAAAGATCAACTTGTTTATGTGTAAATCATTCAAATGCAAAGCAGCTGTAAACTGGCAAAAAAAGGTTAAACTTCCAGAAAGAACATTAAAGTTATATTGGTTGTTGTAAAGTAAGAGTTCAGTTAAGCCTAATTTGGTGTGATACAGGTGCTAATGATAACATGATGACAACATCATATATTTCCAGACTGATTATTTGTCCTTACTCAAAAAGCATTAAAGCCTTTGAAACAGCCCAACTGAGCACACTAAGTGCGAGTCTTGTCTAAACACACATGCAGGAGCACAAACCTCAAAGTGTGGCCCCTGATGATGTGCTGTAGCTAGTGTCTACACATAGTGTCTCTGCCTGCATGTGAGGCATTTAGGGCACATGTCTAACTAGTAGCATCTACTGATAGTCTGCATATGAGTCGTTTAAGGGACATCTGTAAATTGTAGTGTCTGCCAATAGTCTGTATGTTTGGGGGTGGGGGGGGGGTTTCTTCGATGGGCTTCTTTACTTGCCCCCCCAGAGTCTAGGATCGCCACTGCCAGGAGGAGCACCCTGTACACATCATAACTCCATATCACGGTCCACTGCATACACAAGCGTGTCTTGGTTTACAGTCACCGATATATTATTGGCAGCAGAAAGATATTTTGAGACAAACTGTGTCTTCAGCTGCTTAGTCAAGTGTATTCAGAGTCATTTAATGTTTTTAGGTAAAGTAAAAATGGAGCTATTGAAGGGGGTAGGAAGTACTTTTTAGCAGGTCTGCTGCAGGGTGCAGGAGTCGCTCCTCTATGGCTTCTAAAATATTAATATCCCTGTCAAGGGCCATTACTCTCTACCAGTCTCAGAGTGTACTCTCTCTGGCTCCATCACTTCTGCAGAGCACTGACTGAGGTCACAACACCACCAGTCTCTTACTGCAGTTCAAAACAGAATTAGCATCGACGATGAAATTTGTCATTACATCTTATATGTGAACTCAGATACATTTTTCATACAATATTTAAGACGATGTGTGTTTTTTTCTAAGACCTGATTTCAGGCATCTTTTCTTAGTTACTATGTGAGAAACAAAAGACATTATATTTTATTTCCCACTCAGGTTATTTATTATATATTTGCATTAAATATCAAATTACAAGTTATATGATGAATCAGTATATCAGCAACTGATACTTCAACACTTCCTTTGTAACAATTTTGTCAAAACTTTGCAATTGATTCAGGGGTCAAAATATAGCTAGTACATCATTTTCTGCTGTTAAAATGTGCAGTGAAACAAGCAGTAAACATGTTTGGTTTTTCTTCTTCAGTGGTTCTGCATCTACAGACAAAGTTAGCTTTGTTTCATATCAGTGATCTTATTCATTCACCAAAATTATGAGTATAGAGTTTCAGGTTTTCTAGATCAGGCCAAACGGAAAGCTGCATCGCTGGTGAAGTTCTGTCCTGTCTCAGTCGTAGCAGCCAGTCACGCAGATGGTGTTAAAGTGTTGAAGAATGATTATTGCCCCTGTAAATACTCCTACTACTTGTGTGTGTGTTTAATTTACAAGAGGGAGTAATTTAATCCTGGTAATCATTATAATCATCACCAGTTTATGCTCAGTATTAGTATCAGTATGGATCATTGTAGCCTTTTTTATGCCAAGATAACACAGAGCATGTCTACTGTGTTGAGATCCTTTAAATGTGGTGCTGTCGGTACATTTATGCTGACAAGTACAGTTATTGTTGATTGCGTCACACATTAAACAGAAGCTCAGCGTAGAGAACTGAATGTTCTGCTGATGCTGGTTGTGCATCCATAGATTCAATCATTAAACATAAGAATGGACCTTTGCGGTAGGAATGATCAATAGTATCTCCTAAGGCAGTCTGCTGTTGGAAGCATGTTGTGTACTCAGCTGTCAGGTTATGTACTCTGTCCTTGTGTGTAACTGGGAAACTGAAGCTTTTTGAGCATCATCACCCACCTTCATATTTACTGTACTTACCGAACACACACACACACACCAAGCTTTTCACAAGGCAATAATACAACAGGTATGGGGAACTGTATCAGCCGGTCAACCATTTTCCACTGCTTACCAAAACAGGATTTACTTTCTTTCATGAGTCATGAATAAGCTTTATTCATTATAGATATGCTTGCTTGGTCATGAATGATACTTCCGTTCAAATATTAAACAGATATCATCAGCAAACAGAAGAGTCAAGCGTCAAAACAGTCAAAAGCTCATCATATGAAGTTGATCTGTCTGTGCTGATCTTTCACCTCCATCTTTTTTTAGTATCCTTAGAGGACATTCAAGAGATACAGAATGCATATTTGTTTATACAACTTCCCCAAGATAATGCCATGCACTATCAGGCTCAGCTCTGTCCGTTTTACCCTTCAGATGTGGTCATGATGACTGATGATGAGAGGAGTCCATATGTCCAGATGTTGTATGCATGACTTTTGCTAGTGGATATTTTCTCAGAGCGGATGGTGGTGAAGTTTGCTGCAAGAATGGTTGGTGGTTCATTTGGCAAATTGTTGATTAAAAACGCAATAATGTGCAATGAGGTTCCCATAAAGTTCATTGTTGAAGCCATTATCTTGTCATTACATGGACATGTATCTAACATGATAAGTTTTCTTAGAGAGGATTACGAACGTTGCATTGCAATTTGCATGCAGTTTCAAACATTGTAAAATAAAGTAGCGATACCCATAAAGGCCACGATTGGCTAAATTGTTACTCCAACAAAAAACAAAACAGCAATTTGCAAGAGCAACACCACACCTTTCTGACATGAGAGATGTTGGCTGCACTTCAGACACTGGAAACAGACCATACTTAAAAGTTTGAACAGAGGATGTCCATCTCTGAGAAATCCAACCTAGTTTGGAGAGTTTATTTCACCTTGCTCTAGATTCACAATTTAATTGTGGATGTAGCTCATTCAACAGCTCCAAAATGGATGTGCTGTACTGCTGTTTTACCACAGTGGCACAGACTGTTACATCTATAATGGAGCAGAGAAGTAAAGAACAAAGTACAAATGATTCAAGGTTATGCATGTCTCTTGGAAGCAACAACAAAAAAATCTGTAAAAAAAAAAAAAAAAGGAAAGTTTTGTTTCTCATTTATCAGATCAGGTTATTTGAACATTTTCAAGCAAATAATTGAATCTCAAGGTTTTCATTTCTTTCTTACACTTCATCAGACGTATGATCACGTCTGTGGTCTCCTGTAATCCCCTTTAAATGTGGAACAACATGTTCTTCTTTGATACTTGTATATCTAAATCTTTGTGTGTGTGAACCGCATTACTTTGCGTCCTCTGCAGCTGTTAGGTGCCTACTCAGGTTCTGACACAATGGGGGAAGATGATGGTGCTGACAGGCATTAAATGCCATGCAAATGCCACGACTGTCACACCCTCTCTTGTCCAGGGCACAACCGCCTGCCATGACTCCCTTCAGTTATCCTGCTCTCATTATCAGAGAGGAACAACAAATCCTTGTCAAAGTTAATGCAACTCAGACGTTAATCAGATTTCAAGTTTTAATACTTTTTGCTATTTCAATAAACCCCCCCCCCAAAAAAAAAGAAAATTGTAAAATATTATTGCAGACAATTGCAACACTAAAGTAGTATTTTCATTAATCATAAGGCCAATGAATATATCAATAATACATTTAGCTAGATGAAAGACACAATTTCTGTGCTGTCAAGGCCATTCTGGTGTCATGAATGGATATGATAGTGAGAAGTTTATAGTGTTCATCCCTCTCCAACAGTATCTCCCCATTGTCTGATATGTTACCATGCTACAGCAACATAGAAAAGGTGAGCACGCTTTCAATAGCAACTATGTAGAAATGTACCCTTCCTCCCCTTCCTCCACACCTTCCTCCTCCTCCAACTACAGCAACAACAACTACAAAAGGATTGATGCAACTTTACAAAGCTGGTCAATTTTTTTTAACTAAACCATAGCTTTATCGTTTCCCTCTGATGTGTGACATGCTCTAAATTTGTAAAATAACTCAAATATAAATATAGAGTATATGTCAGGTTTTTCCCTAAAATGAATAAGTTGATATTAGCAAAATTTGGGTTCAGGGGCGATCATGCCTTTTACATTGTTGACATTGTTCAACATTGGTAGAATTCATCTTTAAGACCCAATCGAGCCTACATAAAGGTTCATAGAAACCTTGAAAATGTGAAGACAGTGGGTTTTCTTAAATGCCTTCACCTTGCCATAGAGATGCATACTGGTTAAACAAGGCCACTCAGTGGCCAGACCAGGAATATCACGTCATTTCTCCTGGTACTTTCTCATGCATGTCATTAACTACTGTAGTGTAGCTAAACAGAAAACAAAACTGTGAATATGGCTGGATGCTTGACTGGAAGCAGAAGTAGAGAGAGTTATTTTATGTACGGTATAATATTGTTTGCTTGTAGTTGAGCTATGATTCACCAACACTGTCTTTTTAAAGTCTGTTTTAAGTATCTCTGGCACCAAGTTGTTAAGTTGTTTGCTGGTAGTTTCTTCCACATCTGGTGCCAACTAGACCAATTATTTAGGAGAAAAGGGCATGAATGTTTAATAACTTGTTATAAATTCAACATTACATGGTTGAAACAGTTCAAAAATAATTGTGGAAATAAATGATAAGCAACATGACTTATCCCTGACTCCTGCTAGCAGTGATGCACCAGTCACGGTTGGAGCACAACATTTTTATCATTTTTATTTGTTTATGTTTCAACCTGCACCAAGGTTAAATTAAATAGAATATGCAGAATAGAAAACACTTGCATGGGTGTGTAGAATGTTTATGAAGAATATGCATAAGATTTAACTGATGAGTATGGCATCTTTCACCTTAATGAAAAAGGCAATGATTTGATAACAAAAAGCTCAGTGTATGGGTTTAATAACAGTTAATAACTGTAAGAATAATATTTCTCACCCATTCAAAACAGGCCACCAACACCAATAATAATAGTAATCTTTTCTTTTTTTTTAAATCCCATATTTGAACACGGTCTGTGGTTTTGTTTGATCGGGGCAATTAACACCAGCATCAGCTTTACCCTTCAACCTCCTTCCCCTCAGCAGAGTCTGAAGCTTGATATATGGAGAGGTGTGAAGTGGCTTCTCACTTGGCTGAACTGTGGGTGTGAGTGGACAGCAAAGAATGCAACAATCGTGTGTGTACGTGTGTGTACGTGTGTGTTTGTGTGTGTGTGCGTGCATATGCGTGACCATGCATGGACTTTATTAGCAGCTGTTTTCACATGGCTCCTCAGAGCCCTTGTCAGTTTGATTGCTCTGTGCATATTTAACAGAAATCAAACAGATCAGTGACAGAAGGTGAAAGAGGAGAAAGAGACCAACCACTTTTATATAAAAGAAAGTGTGTTTGGGTCATGGTTTGGACAATAATCTTCAAGGTTTTATGAGAATGAGTTTCAATTTCATGTCTTTCAAATTTGGTTGGATGACATCGCTACTGAATGAAATAAAGACGTTTTTCACATAGGCCTATGCAGTAGTTCACCCAGACCTTTAGCCTCTTAGAGCCCACCTGTTTTAAACCTACTTTGGATCCATTTGCATTTGTAAATGTAATAAACTTATAAGAGAAGGAACTGTAAGGCCAAAATGCATTTATGAGACATCATTTGAAAGGTAACATATTGAAGTTTCTGAAAAATGTGCTTGTTTTGCATGTGACTAAAAACCAAACCTAAACTACATCAGCTCATACACTGTATTTTTTTTTGTATTTTTCAGTCCTTGCCTGTAAAAAAGTCATATAACATAACTGCCAACAGGATATACTTTATACAAGAACAATGAAAAGCTCTACAATACTTCTGCATCTTGTCAAAAACTCATCTGTGAAGATTTAGTATAGTATAGTTTAACATTTTTCACTGGTGCCCATAAACCTCTCTTAAAGGAAAACTGGGAGAAATGTGCTTTAACTCATATGATATATATATATAATATGAAATAATAGAATAAATAGAACATATTGAAGAATTTTGAATTCTGAAACCTTTTTGAACCATTCAAAACAGAGCTGATCACAACAGTACCACTGTGCTCTGAAACCCATTATTTCCAATGGCTTGGTGACGACAATATGTTTCTGCGCCGAGCAGTGCCGGTTCTAACTTGTATGGTACCCTGGGCAAATAGCCCCTATCATAACTTGTTTGTTATACAAATTATGATAATTTGTTTAATAAAATATAATAAAAAATTATAATAAATAAAATATAATACATAAAATAGGTGTAAAATCACTGCAGTGTGTCTGAAAATATTTCTATAAATTTCTATAATAATATTCCTGTGATATTATTTCTGAAAACAAACTGTTAATCTTGCAGATATTTCTGAAAACATCTCTGTTAAAGTTCTTAAATATTCTGATAATATTGCTTTCATGCTAAAATATTCTTGTAACAAATTATCATAACTTTTAAAAACTAAATAAATGATAAATACCAATTATACAATCATAAAAACCAAAATAGGTATAGAGTCTCTTTCTCTTTTATATACACACAAATAACATAGACAATCAAATTACTAAACTGCTACTAATCTTTCTTGCTTTCATCCTCAAGTCGTGTCAAAATTATATACAATTATAAATATCAAAATAAAGTAACACCTCTCTCTCTCTCTTTCTACAAAATAAAATAATCAGTGTTCCACTTTCACTACATGCTAGACATTTAGTCATGAACCATTTTCAATTTACACATGGATGATACTGATAATTATAGTTGTTAAATTTTTTGCCAATGTAAAATGTGTATTTAGATGTTAACAGCCAGACTGTCAACACAGCCTCAAAGTTAAAATTTTATTGTGGTGTTTTTGTAAAAGGTTTTATTTGAGCTGTAAGCTTGACAAATTGAATGGCCAAGCCTTGGCAGCATGGTTTTGTTTTTTGTTTAGTTTTAATATGGCTGTGACAAAACAGATACTCCCATTTTTATACACAAGTCCAAATGTAATGCACCCAAAATAAAAACTGTTCTTCCGCCCTTCTGACCACAGTCATAACCCTCTTTAATTTGAAAACAGGGTAGGCTATTTGAGGTCTGCAATACCTTTTTATGTGGAAAACACTTCGGAGTTATAGCTAGAAGTCTGAACCAGTGATAGGGGGATCCTGAAATGCTTTGCACAGACAAAATCGAAAGCCTTAGCTTTCAAACAGCGTATTATTTGTCAAGTCAGGTAATCCGAAAACTCCTACACAGGTGCTACAAAAAGCAAATTGTCACATATAGGTGGTGTGATGTATTGTAGACGCTTAGTCTGCAGTGAAAGGTCAAGTACATGTTGCTCTCTTACTCACAAATGGCAATGGAAACATTTCCTCATTTTCATTTCCTCTTTGACCTAATGTTGTATAACATTTAAATATTACGTAGCAACTAGACAATGATCCATTTTCTTTATATATCACAGTGGGAAACACTGAGGATTCCCACTCACCAAGCACTTTATTAGGAACACCTGTACACCTATTATTCTTGCAGTTATCCAATCAGCCAATAATGTGGCAGCAGTGCAATTTATAAAATGTGGTTATATGTTTTTATTATTATGATTACTTCTGAAAAAGCTGATCTCCTAGGACACACAACTGAATGTTGTTTCTGACCACGTGCCTCCCTTTATGGCCACAATTGACCATCTTTTAATGGCTACTTCCAGCATGATAATGCACCATGTCACAAGGCAAAAGTCATCTCAAACTGGTTTCATGGACATGACAATGAGTTCAGTGAACGTCAGTGGCCGCCCCAGTCACCAGATCTGAATCAAGTAGAACACCTTTGGGATGTGGTAGAACAGGAGATTGACAGCACAAATGTACAGCTGACAAATCAAAAGACTTTTTGTGATGCAGTCATGTCTCAGAGGCATGTTTTCAAAATCATGTGTAATTAAAGGACTGAGGCAGTTTAGAGAGCAAAGGGAGGATCTCCCCAGTGTTAGTATGGTGTTTTAATAAAGTACTAGGTGAGTGTATGTATTTACATTCAAGTATAACTGAGAGGTTACAACATAACATGTTACGACACTGTCATTGTGCAACAGGAATAGGATACATTTACCACACGGGTAAAAACCTCTTGTGGTGTGCTGACTTTATCACCCATATCTGTGATATGACATCATGTTGCTCAACAGAAAGCCACTGGCCCAAATCTCTATAGTAACTGTAATAATATCTTTCCAACAGTTTCAGTGTCCAGTGTTGTACAGATAAGACATCATCTTTCAAGACATGTTTTTTTTAAAGCCTACTTCTCATTGTCAGTAGCTGTTGCAGTGATATTGGGATACCATGTTTTGCACAGATAGAATCAGGAGACTTGAGTTTTCGAAACAATGTATTATTTTTCAATCTTTTTGTGTGGACTAAGTATGGTGCTGACCAAACACTCCTACCGAGGTGTTACCAAGGCCAAATAGTCCCAGAGGTTGCATGATCTATTTCAAAGAAAGGTCAACTACAGTATGTTCTTCTTCTTCTTTCCTAAATTCCATTTCCTCTTTTACTTGATGTTTAAGATTCCCCCTTTAAGACTAGACAATAGCTAATTTTCTTTATATAGCACAGTGGGAAATAGTTATGTGAGAAATGTATTTTAAGTCAGTAGTACGCAGATACATACGTATATTGTGCAGCCTGTTATGGTCATATTTATAACTTGGTGGCTGTTTCAGCATCCTGTGATATCTCATCATTCAAGACTATTTTTAAGCCCAATTT
The DNA here is from genome assembly GCF_002814215.2 of Seriola lalandi dorsalis. NCBI lineage: Eukaryota > Metazoa > Chordata > Actinopteri > Carangiformes > Carangidae > Seriola > Seriola lalandi. Next base: position 568,320 of record NW_019525288.1, read on the forward strand.
TTATTGTTTAGTCCTTTTTTGAGTATTTCTTTTTCAAAAACATCTCTTTTTTTATTACTTATAAATTTTATATGGTCTGCAGTTAAGATGTGTTCTCAGCATTAAAAATACATTGTTTTTTGTTTGTATAAACTTTAATTTGATAAAAGCGCAGCTCTATTCCAAACCATTCAGTTTGCTTCAACATAGAAGTTAGAGGCGACATGGAGGAAAATACTAATCAGTCACAATCCTCCTGTATTGAAACAGCAATGCCAAAAGAACCTGTGGTCCTGAGGGCTTCAGCTACAACTGTCAGATCATTTTTTAAAAAGTATTATAATGACAGTTATGGAGTAATACATTTTATTTTTTTGTTATTTATATTTTTCACCCGGCTAGACTATATGTCAATGATTTTAGATCTATTTAGTATGGAGATTCAACTGTTTTTAACTATTAAACAACAGAAGCCTTTCCAACAATCTATGAACACTTGAATTCTACAAACCCTCTTTGTAGTGTGATATAACTTTTATCTTATAACGCTGAATGTGGATTAATTCTTTATCAGCTTTTACCAGACCAGTGTCTTTCCACCAGTTATCAGAGTTCATCCTTGCAGTCACAGAGCACAGTGTGTTCTGTACACTCTCTATTGTTTGGTCTTATACACACACAAACACACACACACACACACACACACACACACACACACACACACACACACACACACACACACACACACAAGACATTCAGTAGGATTAGATCAAAGCACTCCAGTGCATGGAAACTGGAGGCGGAACAACACCTGTCTTTGGCTGAGTGAAGTGACAGGACGCAGAAGGGACGGCTCAGCCCTCTGGACGAGGAGCTTTATATTAAAACCTTTGACCTGTCCTTCCCCCTCTGCTCATTGTTGTGCTCCTTACATAACAGTTGATTTCTTTGCTTTAGTGCACATTAGCAACCTTAACTGCCACAAATGATTTTGTTCTTGGTCAACCATAAGAAGATTCAGATGATCTTAGATTTATTCATACATTTATTACATTGAATGCATAATCACAAATGTCACTTCATGCATAGATACATTAAGGAAAGCATCAAAGCAAAAGAATATAAAAGGTGTAGAGGGGTACTGAGCACCACATTTCTCAAAGTGTTTGCTTAACTGCAACTGCACACATAAGATTAATGTTGACCTAATTAGCAAGATTTAAGTTCTTGATCCATGTCACAGGATGCAACACAATTTCAAACTTCATTAACTTCAGCTTCTTTTTCACAATTTCTTTGTTTCCTGTGCGATTTGCTCTCAAAAGTGCAGTCCTGCATCTTGGACTTGAAGATGCTTTCGAAATATTGATTCTGCTCCTCTGTGAACATGTTTTTCCAGTCACCAGCTTTACCTGAATCGTAGGAAGGGAACAGAGAGTGAAGCAAAATGAATTATATTTAATTAAAGGCCAAATAGGTTATTTTCAAAACCATGTAAACTAAAGGTAAATCTATATACAGTATACAACTGTTGGCTCTTGCCACCTGTTAAAGGAAACATTTTACACATTACAGTCTGGGAGATATGCTGATTCACTTCCCTATTGACAGTTAGATGATACCGCTCTCATGTCTATTTAGTAAATGTGAAGCTATAGCCAGCAGCCAATTAGCATAAAGACTGTAAATACAGGAAAACAGCTAGTCCAGCTCTGTCCAAAGGTAACAAAACCTGTCTACAAGCACCTCTACATTTTGGTCTTACTGTGGGTGTGAACTGTGAGCAGTTCAACCAAGACGAAGAGATATTTCCTTCTCTTAATATTTGATTTCAAGGATTTTTAGAGGAGAGATGAAAGTTTTTCATGATAACATTAGCCAATTAATTTTCTTTTTTGACTTTTTCATCCCCTTCGGATTAATCTTGGGACCTTTTGGGAGGTCCTGACCCCCAGCCTCACCTTTCCTCATGAAGGAGCCCTTGCTATGGTCCATTATCTCATCAGGGACGAGGGTGTAGTTGACCATCTTGTTATCTTTCATGCTCGTGAAGCTGCAGTATTTCACACAGTTTTTGACCTCGTCCTCCACCAGGGGACACTGTAAGAAAGAGCTGACCCTCTTTATGGCACCATGTAGGTCCTGACAGCAGGAAGACGACGGATAATAATATTAAGTTATTCAAAAAAGGAACTGATCGTCATATCAAATTTCAACTGCAACACTTGTATGACATGTATGGTAACTGGTAACAGCTTAGTTTGAATAGGACACTGTAGAGTAAACAGCGTTTTTCAGTAACTTCCACTTTGTCTTAGATTGGGGAACAAGATAAGTATCTTACAAGAAACTGTAATGTTACTTGTTGTACAGTGTTGTAATGTACAGTTCTATGTGTTGTGTTATGAGAAAGATGAATCACTCTTCTTTTACCAATGACATCTCTTCATAGGTGATGTGAAGCAGATTGCCCATAGTCGCTGTTTGACTGGTCCAGCCTTTAAAATGGTCAAACCAGGAGCCAAAGTTCACTGAAACAAGTGTGGAAAAATACTTTGCATTTCATCAAATTATACTTTTGGCTGCAAATTATAAACAAAAAGGGGGAAAAAAACATGTCCACATGTCCTTTGTCTTCATGTCAACTCACGTGTGCCCTCCAGAAATCGATCTAAAAACTCTGGAAATGTGCCAGCCTCAGGGAGAAAGTTGGCTATTTTGTGGAAGTGGTAAAAAGACACCACCACATCTTTAGGATTTCTGCTCACGTAAATGACCTGTGAGATGACATAGAGCAACACTGTCAGATTGTTTGGTTAATACTGATGTTGATCTGTACTACACTACAGAAGCAGTGAAGTTGAGAAAAAACTTTTTAAAGTTTTCAGTTTGGACGACAAACTGTACAACACATAGAAAAATTGTAATGTCTTTCTGTCTTTTAAGGCTGATTATTTTACCCCCCAAAAAAACTTGTTACCATAGAACCAACACAGTACCCAAAAAATGCAGATGTCTTTGGGTAATCTTTTTAACGTTTAGAGATACGATATCTAACAAATTTGCTCCGTCAATTTAATTTCTTATCCATTTAACTTAAGTTTGATTTTTATTTACAGTCCATAGCTTATAGGAATCAAATGTTTCTGTGTTTGGCCTAGTATCTATCTTTCTGTTATTTATTTTGAAAGCACCGTAATAGCCTATATTAACTTACCTAATATAATACATTTAAATATCAAATTTAAAGAGATTAACCATCAAACCAAGTGAAAATCGCTAGAGTCAAAAAAGTAGACGGCAACTATTTGGATCTGCCAAGCTTTGTTTGTTTTTTTCCATCATGAATTGATTTATTAGCTTTTGCCTGAATAACAAGAGGAAACAACAAAATGTCAGTTTATTGAAGTGGATATTTTCCATTTACAGTTAACAACTAGGGAAAATAAATAACTAAATTTAACTCTAGTTTTAGTTTAGGCACAGCAATCTCACAAGCTAGCTTTCACTTGACATTGCCCCCTTACTTTAGCTGTGTAGTTAGCTTGTCTTTCTATGGTAGGGAGTGCAGTAAGTGCAGTGACGAGTCCTACAGCACATAGATTACGAAGCCAGAATGCAGTAACTACATAGACAAAGCGTGGATACTGCGTTTTTGTGGTCTGCTATAACTCAACTTTGCCGTAATGTAGTTAGTGCCTTTCTAGGGGTGTTGGAAAAATTGTGATACTTTATGATAAACATAACCATCTTAAAGGGAAACTGTATTATCCTGTATAGAACTTTTCATATGTGTCTACTTTTAAGACAGGAGTTGTCAGAGAGGAGCGCAGTGACCTTCGTTGTTCTTCTTCGCTGTTATCATTAGCTATGATAAGGCATGAATCGAGTCTCTATTGTGTCTGTCTCATTTGAGTAAGAATGTGAGGTCACTCTCATATATTCTGGGTATAAATTCTGTGTGAATGTCGCATTCTTTGAACATTTGCACTGTGAGCTCTGGTGTGTAACTTGTTCCCTTGCTGCAAGAATAAATATCCTACTCTTGTGAATTTTCAGACAGTGTTCCTGAGATTATTTGATAATTTACTTAACAAGGGGCACACCAACTTATCGAATGATGTCTAAATCAAAGGGAATAGCTACAGATATTTCTTCTGTGTCTCTGCTTAAAAGTTTTATACACACCACCCACCCTCTGCTGATATTCACATCACTTCACAGTTATGTTGAAAAAAGGAATACGCCTTATAAACTACAACTCATCTCAAGCTGGCCAGACAGTATGTGTCCCTGAAGGGCTGGTGGTGGTTACACACTCACAGCACACAGATTACCAAGCCTGGGTAGCAGAAAATATGCAAATACTGCATTTGGTTGTTAGGGCTGTTTTGTTGCAAATTTAAAAAGCTGTCTTCACAGAAATGCCATATTTGTATTTCATGTTTTGCATATGGTAAAACAGATTTTGGAGAGCCAGATACTTATTATAACCCTGTTTTAACCAAATATGTAGTTTCTGCATTTTGCCTTGTGTATCTATACTTACACAACAACTTAAAACAACTCTGTTGTCCAAACATCTCATAAACATGTAAATCTGACCTTGGCTTTAGAGCCTTGGAGCGTGGGACCCAGTAAGTGATGAGGCAGGTGTGTGGTGATGACTCGAGGTGTGGTGGATGAGGCTTCCAGTACCGCAGCACAATAGTATTGCTCCAGCCAGGGAGCCCTGGTCCAGTTTGGGACATTTTGGGTCAGATGTGGGTCCCCTCTGCCAGATATGAGGGTCACAATTTCCTGCATCCATGTGGTGCCTGTTGAAAGAAAAAAGTGGATTCAAAATCCTATACTGCAAAGTTATGACTTATGATGTAAATGCCAGTCATTATGTTACCATGCAGTTTCAACAGTGAGTTGCTTATCATGCTCATGTGGCTAGTTGAATAACATTTGAAAACATTACATCCACTATGCAGCTTGATCAGTTTATCGGCTCTAGTTACCTGACTTTGGATAGGAGGCAATGAGGATATCCGTATCCTGAAATGGAAATTTGAGAGCAAGTTGCAAGGATTCCTGGGTGTGCAGATGTCCAGGAAACAAAATACCATGAAACATCTCTGTGACATCCAACCTGGCCATATCCAACCTTAGTTCAAGTATTTGCTGTTCTCTGTCTCTCTTTTTCAGCTTCCTCTTGACTTGTCCTCCTTTGGTGTATACCTTTCAGTTGCTCTGCCTGACTGTCTGTCTCTCTACTCACTCTTTTTCTGTGTCTGACTGTGAAAGGGTGGATGATGCTTCGATTGACTAAACAGGAAGTGACACTTACCACTGCTGACATACATTTGAGTTAAAGTAAGTAAAACCGGAAGAACAGCTAATTTGGCAATGAACGTAACTGTGCAATTGTCTATCTGCAGGTTGAATTTCAACAGATGTTGATTGGTGACTAAATTACACTCCTACAACACGCATCTTTGTTAAATGTCTGCTTTTAAAATTTTGGCCAGCTTTGCACCAAGTAATGGAACATTCTCCAGCTTTACAACTTTGTTATGACTGCTTTGGTTGAAAGGGACTTTTTCATTTTTCATGCACTTGGTTTCCGTCAGTGTGAAGGAGTCGACTGCTCTAAGATCTTCACCCTGTCTGTGAGGGTGAACTCAAATCATTTGGGTCACTTTTATCAGCTATATTAGTGTACATGTGAATGCACAGTACACCGACTGATAGATTTATTGTAATAATCATTTCATTCAAGCAGTTGTGCGTTTTAGAGTTGTTTTGTATGTTTGACTCATTTTGTCTTTTGTCAACTTTTATGTTGCTGTCTTGGCCAGTTCTCCTTTACATAATGTTGAAAATGAGTTTAACCTAACCTTTAACCTAAAAAGGAATTCCATTGTTCAGAGAGGGTTAAAGCTGCACTAACAAATTATTTTTATTATTATTATCTCCAAGCTCTTCATTTTCTTTCTCTCACTCATTCGCTCAGCTAGCTGTTTTGGTTTTATGGCCCCCAACTGATTATTTTTGGTTCACTTTCATTTCTCTCATGAGCTTTGCTTCCAGCTGCAGAAGGTAGCTCTTCTTGGTCAAAAGGTTCAGATAGACCCACAGTACACTACAAACGGAAGACAGACACAGTTAGCGACTATCTGGTGAACACAGTGAAGCATTTAGCAGCTAAAGAGTCAGACTTTTCCTTCAAGAGTTGGTGGAAGCCAAAAACTGAAGACTGAACATATTACTGTATGTATGTTGGGGCCAGAAACACAACACTAATGTTGCTCTGTGTCTGGTAGATGTGTAAACAGTTGCTAATAAGTTTGCCATAACAACAGTTGCCTATATCATCTGTATATGGTGTTGACATGTCAGTGTTATGTTTACAGCTTATTATGCTTATTATGATACTGACTATGCACAGTTTGAACCTTTTTATAAAAATGTAGGCAGCTGGTTTCAAATCATGACAACTGTGTTTGTTGCTGTATAGAAAAGGTCAGTTCAGGTGTGTGTGATTAGACCATTTGCGATTTCTTCTCTATGAGATGGTAGATGATTTATTTTCAAATTCTAATTTTGAGTAACTTACATTTGGTCTGAACATATTTAATGTGACGAAAAGGATGACATCATTTCACTGTGAGCATTACTTTTCAGGATGTGCCTGAAAAATGAAAATGGTGTTTGATGGGTGAAGACTGTTGGCCAAAGCATCACCTCATTCATCATATCAGTGATGGTTAAAGGTCATGCAAGGTATGTGTTAACCATTTAATAGCCTTTTCCCTACTGTTTGTTAGGGCACTGAATAATCCTCAGTGAACCCTTTGATTCAGTAAACTGTCCAACGTTTACCGGGGACCATCATCTTTGTTGTCTAATTGGAAGAGCAGCCTTGAAGATAAGATGATGGAGAGGATAAGGGCAATAAATCAGTCCTTTCATAAGCGACACCTCACACAAGTGCATCTCATGTTTTGTTCAACTTTTTTTTTTTTTTTTTAAGTATATTTTTTTGGGCTTTTTATGCCTTTAATGGACAGTATAGTGGAGAGTGACAGGAAACATGGAGGCAGAGAGAGGGGGAATGACATGCAGGGACCGGGGCCGACTGCAGCGAGGACTGTAGCCTCTACACATGGGGCGCCTGCTTAGACCACTACGCTACACGACGCCCCGTTTTGTTCAACTTTGAAGAAAATCACTAGTTTAATTGTTATCATTATACAAGGTCTCTGGCTCTTTATTATTATCCACAGTACTCAAGAAGTTGTCCCTGACTCAGTCAGAAACACTAAAACATTTGTGCAGGACAAAACTCTCTCCTTTACCAGAGCAGCAGAGGCGATGGAAGACTTCGAACAGCAGGTGAAACCTTCCCTTAATATGCCTAATTCCACTTGATAGCAGTTCTAGTGAAGGGGGAACCGTTAACACAAATAACTTATTGTGCACAGTAGTTAGGTATGGCCAGGGGTGGACAGTAGTGAAGTACTTTTACTTGAGTACTGTACTTAAGTACATTTTTGCGTATCTGTACTTTACTTGAGTCCTTTACTTGACTACTACGCTTAAAAGACAGCAGCATGAAAGTGTTTTCTTTTCTCCTTGTTTACGTGTGTCACAGCTCCACATAGATGGGGCGGAGTAAGAGGAGTCAGTTTGGGGTTCTTAATTGCCTGGGTTGTTTAATGTCTAGTAATAATGTTTGTTCATTTTCTTTTTTTTTTTCTTCAGTTGTGTTTGGCCTTTGTTTGTTACTGGATCATTCACTGTATATTTACAGCAAATATGATTGACACATAAAAAATGTGTTTGTCTTCTCATGGAACATACGGGGCATCAATGAAGTAAAAAAAACAAAACGCTGTAGCTGCTTGGAAATTATAAAGAAGAAAAATGTAGATATTGCATTGTTACAAGAAACTAATTTATTACATCAATATATATACAAACTAGACAGTGGAAACTTCAAGGTAGAAGCACATTCTCCAGCTGGTAATAAAACAAAAGGAGTGATTATTTTTACTTCGTTCAAATCGTAAGTTTTGTATAGTCAAAAGAGGAAAGGACCGGGAGGGAAGGACTACTCATGAAAATAGTCATTAACAGTGTTAAAATGACACTCATTTCAGTGTATGCTCCCAATGCATATGACTTTTTTTCCCTTTATCCACAGTTGTTAATGAAATGACAGAGCCAGGTTGAGCACCACAGTGCTGTTCTTTCCAATATTGCAGATGGCCAGGGGGAAGACGAGCACCTTTCCCAGCAGCAGGAGCACAGACAAAACCCAGTGTCCACCCCACAGAATGAGCATCAGGAGGAGACCCCTAGCAGTGAACCCCCCGACACAAGCAAGAAGGGAGAGACGACCAGACAACCTAAAGTCAAGTGGCCCAAAGCCAGTGACAAAGAGGTGTGGAGAAGTCTCGACCAAGACCTGCATACCATCCTTGGAAAATCTCTGCAAGGGAGCGCAACCACCAAGCTGAACCTCTTCGGTTACATCATATACGAAGAAGGCAGGGAGAGATTAGGAGAAATGGTGCGAAGGAAGAAGACCCCGAGGGAGCCATAATCAAGCTGGTAAAGGAGAGGCGGTCACTCAGGAAGGCCTGGAGGAAAGCTGACGAGAATGAGAGAGAAGGTCTGAAGGTACTCTGGGTCCAAATCAGAGACAGGCTGGCGACCTTGCGGAGGGCTGAGCGGATCCGGAGACGGAGAAGCAAGAAAGAGAAAGAGAGAGCGACGTTTTTCCGGGACCCCTTCAATTTTGCAAAGAGCCTACTTGAGGAGAAAAAGAATGGGAAGTTGGAAACCACTGCACAGGAGCTCGAGGAGCACATGAAAAGTCAGCTGGGTGACAAGGAGAAGAACTTTCCACTTGGTTCGCCAGGACACATGCCCCGCCCTGCTGAGCCTGAATCTCAGTTCGACACGACAGCACCAAGGTGGGCTGATATCAGGCAGGTGGTAGACAAGGCAAGATCCGCCTCAGCACCAGGTCTGAATGGTGTGCCATACAGGGTATATAAGAGCTGCCCGATGGTGCTGAAGCTCCTTTGGAAAATGATCAGAGTTGCCTGGAAGACACAAGCCATCCCATCAGAGTGGACCAGAGCAGTGACTACCTTCATCCCAAAAGAGCAGGATTCCTGTAATATCAACCAGTTCAGAGGAATTGCCCTACTGAATGTGGAAGGGAAGGTTTTCTTCTCAGTGGTGGCGAAGAGAATGACCAGCTATCTCCTAGAAAACAGCTATATTGACACCAGCTGCCAGAAAGCAGGCATCCCAGGATTCCCTGGCTGTGTGGAACACTCAACCATGATTTGGAACCAGATTCAAACAGCCAAGCGTGAGAAGTCAGACCTGCATGTTGTCTGGCTGGATCTGGAAAATGCCTATGGTTCTGTCCCCCACCAGCTTATCACCTTTGCCTTAGAATTCTTCCATAACCCAACCTGCATCCAGAGACTGGTATCTAACTACTTCAGCAGTTTCAAAGTCTGTTACACTACACAGGAAGCTACCACTAGCTGGCATCAGCTCGAGAAAGGCATTGCAATGGGTTGCTCAATCTCTCCCATCCTCTTTACGGCAGCTTTTGAGGTAATTCTGATTGGCGGCAGGCAGTGGTCTGAGGAGTAAAAGCACAGTCTGGCCAACGACTACCGGCTTTGCGGAGTTACATGGATGATGTAACAAGCCTTCTCCAAACAGCGGCGTGTACTGCCAGGCTCCTAAAGAGGTTTGAGGAGCTCCTCGGATGGGCCAGAATGAGAATCAAACCAGCAAAGTCTCGCAGTCTCTCAATCCGGAAAGGAGCCTGACGGCCTGGAGAGGATTGACAAGAGCCACCTCCCAGGGAAGCTTAAGGTCTGGTGCTACCAATTCACCCTCTATCAGCGCCTGATGTGGCCCCTGAAGCTGTGTGAGATCACTACATCCACAGTACTGAGGATGGATGCCAAGGCCAACAATTTCATTCGCAAGTGGCTTGGTTTACCCCGGAGCCTCTCCAACATAGGCCTGTTTGGGAAAAACACATTCCAGCTGCCATTATAGTCCATCAACCTGGGCTACAGACAGGAGAAGGCGAGGCTCGTAGTAAAGCTGAGAGACTCAACTGACCCGTTTGTAAAAAACACCAAGGCACCGGTTCGAACAGGACGCAAGTGGAAGGCTAAAGAGGCTGTCGACCAGGCCATCAGCAGGCTGATGAACAGAGAAGACCAAGTTTTGGTCCAAAGCCACAAGAAAGGAGAGGAAAGACCTGGTGATTGAAGAGGTGGTCAGGAGTGAGGAGGAGCAGTACAAGGTCAGAGCACTCAGCCAGCGGCAACAAGGACGTTGGACAACCTGGGAAGGAGTAGTCGACAGGACCATCAAGTGGTCCGACATGTGGAAGATGCCTCAAGCAAGGTTAAGTTTCCTCATTCGGGCCACCTACGACATCCTCCCCAGCCCCAGCAATCTGAGTTGGTGGTACGGCTCAGAGGAAAACTGTCATCTGTGCAACGCCCTAAACCCAAGTCTACAGCACATCCTGTCCAGTTGCAAGACAGCTCTGGCTCAGGTGGCAGCACGACCTGGTCCTGCGGAAGCTGGCAGAAGTCCTCGAGGCACGAAGGCTGGAAGCGGCCCAAGACCATCCCTCAACAGTACGGAAGCTGATCCATTTTGTAGGACAAGGGGCAGGGGCTCAGAACATCACCCAGAGGGAGAGAAGATCACTGCTAATACCTGGATGTGACTGGAACTTAAGAGTGGACCTTGACCGGCAGCTCAAGTTCCTGCCAGAGATAATCACGACCTCTTTGAGAACAGACATCATCCTGTGGTCCCCCTCGGCCAAAACAGTGATCCTGGCAGAGCTCACAGTCCCTTGGGAGGAAGGAATGGAGGCAGCAATCGAAAGAAAGAAGGCGAAATACACCGAGCTGGCAGCTGAGTGTCGAGAAGCAGGGTGGGCGACCATTATCTGCCCTGTGGAAGTTGGCTGCAGGGGGTTTATTGGAACATCCATCCAGCGCCTCCTGAGGAGCATCGGAGTGACCGGGCCAAAGCTGAATAAGGCATCCAAGGAATTGGCAGAGGAGGCAGAAAGAGCCAGCTTCTGGCTGTGGCTGAGAAGGAAGGATATGTCGTGGGGAAAACAAGGGTCCTAGGGGTAGCTGCAGGGGACGGCAGGGAGACGTCCCTGCCGTTGCTCCACCACCACGAGATGTTCCAGGAATAATGGAGCGAAACATCAATGAAGGGTGGCTCCTGGCTGATGACCCTGCAGCTACCCCACAGGCATCGCTGGAGGTGCGTCAGGCGGAAACGCCCTGCAGGCAGCCATCACCTGTGCTTGCATTTACTTCGTTCAAATCGTAAGTTTTGTATAGTTAAAGAGGAAAGGACGGAGAGGGAAGGACTACTCGTGAAAATAGTCATTAACAGTGTTAAAATGACGCTCATTTCAGTGTATGCTCCCAGTGCATATGACATTTTTTCCCTTTATCCACAGTTATTAATGAAATGAAGGATTTTAAAATTATTTCGGGAGGTCACATCAATGCAGATATTGATGCATGCTTAGACAAAACTTCGAAGACCAATATCACCTTATCAAGCACCCATGCTCTAAAGAATCTGATATCTGTATAAGGCCTTTTAGATATATGGTGTACACATTATCTGCAAAAAAGGGATTATACATCTTACTCAGGAAGACACAACTCCTTTTCAAGGATAGATTATATATTAGACTCTTTTGAAATGATACATATGATTTCAATCTCTCTTCTACAGAACACTGCTTTTTGCGATCAATTAAAAGAAGCCCTGAAACAATTTTTATATATTAATAAGGACCCTATCTCAGATGCTCGAATTCTGTAGGACACCATTTAAAGGATTTATAAGGACTAATTCAATATGATTTGCATCTGGTCAAAATAGAGCACAATTAAAAGAAATTACCAATATGGAATATGTTTTGGCATCACTAATCCACCAACAACACATAAATGTTTCAGCAGAATTTAAAAAAAAGAAATATCTTTGATTAAAATACATTTAAATAGTGTCCTTGGATCAGAGGTCTTAATTCTCAGAGCAAGGCAATCCCAGTACATTGATGGGAGTAAGCCCAGCTTTTTACTAGCTAGCAAGTTGCATAATAATGATCTCTTAGCAGATATACCTTTAATTTAGGCATCCTCTTGCAGGAGCCCTTATTAATTAATCAACAATTCGAAAGATGTTTATCAAAATCATATCAAAGCAAAACAAATTAAAAGTGGGATCTTATTGACATATGATGTGGGGCTCCCCAGACGTGAGCACTTTTGTTCTAGAGTTGAACATGTGTTATCAGATGCAACTGGGACTCACTTGTTGTTTTACTTCTAAATGATTATTCAGCTGTTAATGTTATAAAATCACAGAGAAGGCTTTTACTTCTGGGTCTGACGGCTGCCAAAAAGATGATGACATTAAGTTAGAAACCTCCCCATAGACTTCAGATCTTCCAGTGGATTATCTGATTGAAAAACATCATAACATTTGTTTTTGTAATGATGACTGTAGACAGCATGTTAGGAAAATGAGCTGGAAGTCTTGTATTGTCTGAGTGTGAGTGATGGTAATGATTCTATTTGACATCATTATTAGCCAACAGTTGTCAGCATGTTGTCTTGATTAAAGATTAAGGCTGATGCTATTCTCTATATTTAATGTCAACAAATCCCATGAGAAGCCCAAAACCAGCAATGCTTTAGTCTGTTTTCCATTACTTCCCTACCCTCTCTGTGGCACCCAGCCCAAACCTCATTTGACCCTACTAAAGATGTAACACTTCATAAACAAGGCACAAATAAGGGCCCTTAATTGGCTAAAACACCTGGGCACTGTGATTTTGACAGATATACTATGTATTTGCTGGGGATTATTTTAAGTCGTGGATTAATACACATTTGGGGCTCTGGGTGGGTGTTTCTGGAAGCAGAACGGGGAAAGTGTGATTCACTCAAAATACAGGACACTGCGTAAGTTCATGGTCATGGAATATGTGCAACTGATTGCAAGAGTGTGATTTACTGACGTGTTTATGTCTTTAGCTCCATGACAAAGAGGAATAAGAAACAGAGAAAACTTTCTAGTAGAATCCGTTTGTTGTTGTTTTTTGTCTTTTCATGGAATTTATTGACAATAAGAAAAAAAGGTATATATGTAAACAATTGTTTGCCCTTATCGTGCAGGGTCTCTTAAAGCTTTTTTCAAGGACACATGAATGTAAAACTGAGAGATAATATTGCCCAAAGCACAAGTAGTGAACTTTAGATAAGCAGTCAAAAGGTACGTTACATATTAACCAACATGTATTGGCTAATCATTACAGATATTGTATGAAGGTTTTAAGCTACTGTACTGCATTTATGATCCCTGATGCGAGAAAACAGTGAGAAACAGACTAAAGATAGGGGGGGGGCAATGAGCAGAGTTGATATTCAAAGGCTCAAGTGAATGGAAACGGACAGAAAAGTGGGCGGGAGTCTTAGAGAATCTGTACAGATATAAACAAACAAAAAAAACTAAAAGACTGGAAGTTAGCAAACAAGAGAGAAATCTGTTCCAGCCGTAGTTGGTAGGATTCAGGATTCCTCAGAAGTGAAGAAAGTTTAGGGACAATAAGAAAAAAAGAGCAGTGCATTTAAAAGTGTGTAAGAGTTTAAGAAATGGTATCCAAGGTTATCTCTGCTGTTTGTTTAGCACTGTGGGTCAGTTCTTGTGTCATCACCTTGGCTGAGGATCCTCACATGACCAGAGCTCTGAAGCTGATGTCTGAGACACCGCTCATCGACGGGTAAGTAAATGGATTGCATAAAGGAAAATGTGCTTTGCATGATAGTTTTAAAAATGGTATCTGCGACTTGCCACGTGAGTACCAACAGCAGTAAATGTACATTCTTCAGTAAACGCTCACGTCTGGAAGCAATTTCTAGGGCTTGTCAAAACAAATAGTTTTGCTCCCTGCTGTAAAATCACTCTGTAAGTTTTGAGAAAAGGCTCTGTTAGTGTGTGACAATTTACTTTCTTATTTTTCAGTCACAACGATCTGCCTTGGCAACTTCGAAAGCAATTCAACAATGAGCTCAACAAAGTAGATCTTAACACACTCAACACAACGCACACCAACATCCCTAAGATCAAGGAGGGACGGCTGGGAGCGCAGGTACTGTATGTACAGAACAGAATGTACTGGGAACTGGAAATTTATCTTTTCAATGTCAGAGGATACTTTATTTTCTGTCTCCCCCACATCCTATCTTCAAAACTGCTTCACAAATGTCATTTCAGACATTTTCTTACGATAATATTGAAATAAAGAAGTTTGGTATCATTGAGAGGTGCAAGGAATATCTCTCAACTCACCAGGGCCCAAAACTTCTCAAGGGTAAAAGTAGCTCCTAACTTGCTGATTAAGGAAAAACTCCAAAAAATAATGGACATTTCAGTCCTAACTTTAGGACTCCTAATTTTTTGACTGACAGTAATTCACAAAGCCTCGATCGGTTATTGGCTAGATGATCCACAAAATTATTTAGTCCGCGGTCTCAGTTTACCTTATATAAAAATATGCAGATCAATTCTACACAGTGAAGTATACATTTTAAATATCAGGAAACACGCACTGGTATGAGATCAGTACTCTGTGTTGGCCAGTACTCTGAGTTGAGATACTGGGACAGGGTGAGAAAAGTCAGATCAGTGCATCTTTAATTTTGATACCCTGCACATTTACGTATCAGATTCAGGACTGTGACATTCTTTATAATAATGTCCATTGCTGTTGTATTTCTTATGTTTAATCACACACTCATGATAAATTATTGGACTACAGTGAGGATACAGAAAAAGATTCAGTCAATGTTAGTCTTGTAAAACCTGAAATACCTCCTGTAAAATACTACAGCTACACACTATATTATTCAGGTGGAAAACCTTTAATGTTGCCAGAATCTATTCATGCATGTCCAAAAATACATTTTCATGTTATGCAAGCTGGAGTAAAGAAAACTTTGCTTTGCAAGAACCACATTCAAGAAATTCTTAATGTTCAATGTTAACTACAGAAGCCCTGAAAGGCAAGTGAAAAATTGTATACATTTTTTTTGCCAGGAAAAAGGTTTTTTTTTTCATCTATGAAAACGAGGCCCTGAGAGACTCACTCTCTCTTGCTGTTGTTGACTTCCCCATCAGTTCCCTGTCGCCTTCTGGCTGTGGTTTGATATACTGGGGAGGAAAATGAAATTAAGGCATTTGCGAAAAGAAAGCAGGCTAAATAAGTCTCTTGTTCTGTCTGTCTATTGATCTCCAGCGTGGCACCTAACATGTGACTTATAGCACTGTCCGTGATTCTGAAACAACACCTAAGCAATAGTCATCAATGGGAAATTAAAGAATGACAGAAAAGATCATATTAAATATTACACAACAGATTTTGATGGTGACAAAGGAGGTGATGTATCCAATCAAATAGGTGTTGATACGGCATAAATTAAGCCCTCTGTAGCAATAGCTATCATTAAATGTACAAAATTATCATATTCCCTTAGCAAGCTACCAAATGACCCACTCATTAGGTTTTTATTATTTATTTTTATTCGTGTATTTTATTGGTTGATTGATTAATTAATTAATGTACCCCATTTTTTTTATTCCTGGCAAAAAAAGAAAGAAAAAAGATCATCATTTGACTCTCAGGGCTTTTTTCCACAGATGAAAAAAAAACTTAGAAAAATGATCCTGGCAAAAAAGATTTCACTTGCCTTTCAGGGCTTCTGTAGATCTACAGTGGGCAAGCGTATGATTTCTAATAATAAGTGTGATTGTTGAAAAGTTGCTGTATGTATTTCAAACATATGTATTTCCCTGGCTACACAGCAATGCAGATAACTCGTACATTATCCATTGTTCTTCTCTCAGTTCTGGTCAGCCTATGTTCCCTGTGAGAGTCAGTACAAAGATGCAGTCAGACAAACACTGGAGCAAATAGATGTGGTTCACAGGATGTGCCAGAAATACCCAGAAACCTTCATGTTTGCCACCAGTAGCCAAGGTGAGACTTTTAGCTTTAACTTTTGATTTCAGAGACATTTAAAACGCTCTGTTCATACCTGCCTCTGCCTCCTGGCTGAATCACCTGTCATCTCTCATGTCTGCACTGCACAGAAATCATGAATGCCTTCAGCATGAAAAAGACAGCCAGTCTGATTGGAGTGGAGGGGGGTCATTCAATAGACAGCAGTCTGGGAACCCTCCGCGTCATGTACCAGCTGGGCGTCCGTTACCTCACTCTCACACACTCCTGCAACAC
The DNA here is from genome assembly GCF_002814215.2 of Seriola lalandi dorsalis. Lineage (NCBI taxonomy): Eukaryota > Metazoa > Chordata > Actinopteri > Carangiformes > Carangidae > Seriola > Seriola lalandi. The sequence goes on from NW_019525288.1 coordinate 584,686, forward strand.
ACCATGGTAAGAGCCAGCAGTATGGCAGATTTTATGCCTTCAAATACACAAAGGGGGATACACACATATGTGACATTACAACAGTCTTACAAGCACCACACAAGCATGTATGTATGTGTGTGTTTTTATTCAATTTACTGTTAATTAAAGTAGCAATTGTAAGATCTACAGCACAGCGCACAGAAACAGTCATAGGAAGATTGTAGAGACAACATTTAGACATTTAGACATTATAGGTAGGAATCATGAAGCTTCAGTGTCTATATTTATTACCTTACTTTCATTAAGGCACAGTTACATCTGTGTGGTGTATTGCAGTCAGTTAAGGTTGTGGTGTGGAGAGTATGGGGGTTTCCTGCAGGCCTTATGTTCTCCCCTGGCACTGGTATCAGATTCTCTGCAGGAGCCACTTTATTTGTAATGATATTTACAAAGTACAGTATGTGGCCTTTGAAGAGCACTTGAATGAAGTTCCTAAGCTAGAAATGTGATACCTGGTTATTCTGTGGTAAATCCAAAGAATCAAAATGAATTTCCTCGATTGGTCAGTTTGAATTTTACATGGTAACATTTTTTTTTTTTTTTCTTTTTCATGTCAGGGCAGATAACTGGCTTGTTGACACTGGATCAGAGCCATCTCAACACAATGGTCTGTCTCCATTTGGCAAGGTCTGAGTACAAGCAGTATTGCTTTAAGTTTAATAAGTTACAAATTACTGTCTTAAAATGTTATACTATCATCAACAAGGTATCATCAAACATCACCTGCAAGATGTGTAAAACAACAAGAACTTACAGAAAAAGACTCTGTAATGTCAAAGTCTGTTAACATTACTGATAGTAGAAATGAAAGAAATAATGATATTTAGCACATTTTACATAGGTTTTATATTTCATCGGTACCACCAATTATTGACCATAGAAATAATCATAATGCTTTCCCACAACAGCAACTAATTGTGGAAATGAATCGTCTGGGGATGCTGATCGATCTGGCCCATGTGACTGTTGCAGTCATGAACCAAGTGCTGGACATGTCCAAAGCTCCTGTCATCTTCAGCCACTCTTCTGCCTACAAAGTCTGTCCACATAAAAGAAACGTCCCTGATGATATTCTCAAGAGAGTCGTGAGTCTGTGTGTGTGTATGCGTCTGTTAATGTGTCTGTGTGTTGTTCGGGTTCAAGGCCCTGAAGACGGGAGGTGGAGAGAAAGTGGAACAACCAGCAGGGTAATCACAAGGCTAAGGAGTAAAGACACGTATACTGAACAGCAGTGGAAGAAGTATTCAGATTTTCTAAAAGTACTAATACGTTAATGTAATAATATTACATTAGAAGTTCAAAATCTTACTTCAGTAAGGAAGTATTATCAGTGGAATCTATTTTGAGTAAGTGTTCATTATGCATGAACATGGCCCTTATGTGTGATATATTATTTACATGGGATTATAAGATTGTTAATGCTGTGTAAACAGCATTTCACTGTTGTAGCTGGTCGAGGTTGAACTATTTTTAATTAATTAATTTATGTACAGGAAGTTTAGTCCGTGGCTCTCAACCTAGGGGTCAATCCCCTCCCAAGAGTCACAACATAGATCTGAGGTGTTGTGAGACTTTCGACACAAATCTGTATTCATTATTCTGTCATTTTTCTTTTCTTTTTTGTGTAATATTGGATAATCCTACCTCTTTGGCCCTCAAACTGTTATTTAAATGAAGCCACCTGAAAAGCTGAGAGGGTATATATTTCTTTTTGGTGGAACCGGTGCCCAAACTAGATGTTGCTTTTAATGAGGAGTCACAAGCCAAAATGATTGCAAACCACTTGTATAGTTCATAACAACAATATTGTATTTTATTGTATTTTCACATTTTTTTATGTGAAATTTTAATCAGAAATATTAACAACTGACAATAGCTGACAAATAAATGTAGTGGCATATAAAAAGTACTACATTTCCCTTGTGGGAGTAGAAATATGGCTAAATGTTACTGAGCTTTTTTAGACCACTGATATTGGATATGGAAAAGCAGAAAGTTTCAGATGTCCAGGCTAGTGAAGCTGTTAAGCACTATGAAAACACATCTCACCTTACTGACACACCCATAAGTAAGTCTTAATGGCGCCAACGGGTTCAGCAGCTGCACTGCAACTGCTGTGTAATCGCAGGTACTCAGCTAAGGGCTATAAAGCAAGAGGATTATTGTGCTGCAATGTAAAATAGCAAAAAGATAAAAGACAGTTCCAACCAGGAAACAGGCATCCTGATAGATAAGACAGAAGAGGTCAGTACCCTCATGTACTTGGATTATTGCCTGGTTGAACGCAACTCTTGCTGTTCTGCACTCAATCAGTTCAGACAGTCTCCTGTCTAATAAAACAGAAATTACCCAGTGTCTTGTTCCAGCCATAGATCAGAGTGTCTAGGTCAGTACTTTGTGTTTTCACTGCCATGTAACATCTGTCTCTCCAGAATCAAACTGGCGGAATCGTCATGGTGAACTTCTACAATGACTATGTGACCTGCAACAAGTTGGCAAAGCTCTCAGATGTTGCTGGTAAATGACCTTTATGATCATGACAACTACTGTAAATCTGGTTAGATATTGTTAAATATTAAGAACTATCATTCTTTCCAAAAAGAAGTTCATGCACTTAATTCTCCATTTCACTGTAGATCACTTTGATCATATAAAGAAAGTGGCCGGGGCAGGTATCATTGGTTTTGGTGGAGATTATGATGGCGTTACCAGGTTCGTATAAATTATTCCAGCATTCACTTAAAGACGAAATAGACAATGTTCTTGATAAGCTGCTTACGACGAGAGATGGAATCTTACATGAATTTGCAATGTTTTGCAAAGTTAGAACAGTTTTGGTTATTGACAGAGTTCTGTATTTGTATTTTTGTCCTAATTTTTCTTTTTTCTGTTACATATGTTCACACATAAATTTGAATCAAAATTTGATGACAGTAGTGGGATTGTATGTTGTCAGCACCTCATGCACGTCTTGATGAAGCACAGTAGATACGTTTTTGAGTGTTAAACTATTCATAAATAATAACTAAGGATGTTTTTCACCCTAAAACTAGTGAATATTTAATCTCATAGAGAAAGTCAGAACACAGGAGAGCTGTGTTGATACAATACAAAATATATAAATAAATAAATAACCCATAAGAGACTTGACATGATAGTTAAATGTAACTGCCAGGAAGTAAAATCAGCCATCCTGCATGTCATCCTCTCAGACTACCAGAGGGTTTGGAGGATGTGTCCAAGGTGCCCAAACTTGTGGCTGAACTGCTGCGGAGAGGATGGACTGATGACGAGGTCAAAGCTGCTCTGGGAAATAACCTGCTCCGGGTCCTGACAGCGGTTGAGAAGGTGACGAATAGACACACACAACTTTGAACCCTGTGTGTGTGTTTCTGATATCAGTTCAAGCACCATGCAAAAAAACCCCACCTAACTGCTCTTTTGCATTTTATTGACAAAGAGGCACTCTACTGAGTTTACACATCCAGAGTTTGATCCAGGAAGTAACAATATATGGCATGACTAGCTCACTTCAGTAAATGATCATCTTAGTTTTCTTTCAGAGGTACATTCAAATACTCAAATGATTTATATTAAATACTGAGTGCTCAAAATGGAGGTCTTGGTGCTTTGATAGCAGGTGGACACAGAGAGCACACACCTGTCACAGTGCTTTCCTGTCTGTTGCTGATAGTCTTATCTTTGTGTGCGTTAGGTCCGTGACAGTTTGAGCGGCACAAATCCAGACGATGTTCCTATTCCATATGAGGAGGTGAAAAACCCGTGTAGGACAAGCTACGGGTACCCCAATGCTGGAGCCATCCAATCACTGAGTGCTCTGGCCCTGCTGCTTACACTGGCTCTTCAGGCTCTTGTCACAGCTTAACAGTCTGATTATCAGTGCAACTGATTGTATGTAAGTCAAGAGTTTGAAGAGTTTTTAATGAAATCTCTAAAATCTGAAAACTTTTGTTTGTTTTTTTTTCCACATATCCCTCTGTACTGACAGTTGCAGTGTAAATTGTGTTTAACAGCTTGTTTCTTGTCCTTTTCAATGTTTTTCTGACAGTTTTACAGGTTAACTTTAGTAAAAAAGACCAAAAAACAGTGACTCACTGTTATCATAACAAAAAAGCATAAAATTATCATGTAGGGCCAAATTTATCTTATTTGTATTGTTTTATCTGTCACCACACAACTGTCTGAAAGAGTGCGTGATGACCAGGACATACAGACGAAGTCACACAAGTGTAAACTGAAAGAACACATACTAAGTTCTCATTGCCATCCATATTTCTATGAGAAGTGATCCATCTAGTGTCCGGAGGAGGTAATACGTCTGAGAGCTTTCAAACAGCAATTTTGTTGTTGTATATTTTGAATTTAATTTACAGATAAATTGCTTCACTTTGGGGTAGAAACAAGAAATAAGTCAATATTTCTTAGTTATTTAGGATTTGATTTTGAAATTCTTACAGTTGGTCATAAAAACTCAGATTCCACTGTTTTTTTTTTTAATTGATACAAAACTTGTTTGTCCCCTGAAGGTAAAAAACATTAATTCCAGCAATGCACAAACTGCTACACAATAACACCTCCTTCAGGCTGATCAAGTAGAATATTTTTCTCATAGAACACACACACACACACACACACACACACACACACACAAAAAAGGCAACCTTGAGGAGTGAAACATTCTTTCAGTGCTGAAGTAATCACATTCACTATACAAGCTGTAAAGGCACTAACATGCAGAATGTCCTCACTTTTTAACATTGAATACAGAGAAACCTGTAAACAGACTCAGGTTTATGGCAGTCCTTGTGGAAATATTTAATGATCCTCATTTAAGAGTGGCTCTTTTAAATTCTGAAGCATTGAAACCACAGTACTCCAGTGTTTCACGTTTAACTCCAAGGACACAATTCATAGTCACAAGACTGAGATAGGTTTCACTTTTCATCTGCCATCTACAGTGGTTTGTAAATTTGCAAGTTCAGTGTTTGAAGACTATAAAAAAAACTATATTTAAAAAAGAGCACCTTTTTAAATAGTTGGTAAATTAATCAAGTGGTTTATAGAATGGACCAACTCATCAGCCAAAGACAGAATTCACCATCAACTGGTTTGTATCTGGTGTTCATATTCCACACATATAACCACAGTGTTTCCTCAACTCAGTGACCAGTGCATCATTAGTGCCCTCTTGTGTGCTTCACAAGTATAACACAAGACTTCCTCAACAACAGCTTGAGCTAGTCTTGTGCGTCAATTATGCTTTTTGGGCTCCTCTCAGCACTGAGACACTGCTGGTGAATCAGACGAAAATACTTAATGAAAAGTGCACGAGTTACTAATAAATGGACAGAGGGCTGCTGCTCACATGATCACCAGCAGCTGCACGGTTGAGCCAGCTTCGCTGGTGAAACTAATGTCTAAGAATCTGGTTGAATGCCTCCACACAGACAGAACATGCAATGTCACAGTTCAAAGAGGACTTTTCTAGCCCTCACATAAAGTTGGATGACCAAAAAGAAAAAAGTCAAAGAAAGCCACTGGTTTTAAATGCATTACCTGGATCCACAAGAGGAAATACCACCGCACAGTAACAGCTTCAAGTGTAAAATATAACAGATTTATATACAGCTGAAAATTGACAGACTTGGAGCTGTCAATCTAAAGTGCACTGCATCCAAGCCGAGGCCAGTTCTTCAGCTGAGTTATCACTAGCCAGTGAATCAGACAATAACCCAATGAAGGATGGTAGACTGTCAGAGGTATGTGTAGAAAGAAAAGGGATAATCCAAGTCTGTATAGAAGAGGAGATTCCTAAGCTGTGACCTCTCTCGGTGTCTCATTCTCTTGTCCCTGTGTTTCACTGTCTGACAGCAGAGGGGAATGACTTGGCACAGCGATCCTATAAGGCAAAGTATCTTTAGTCAACATCCTCCTGGTGGCAGAAACCAAGCGAGAATAGTTATCAGGGTTGTACTCCGACAAAGGGGGCCGGGTGCGCAGTAAAGGCAGGTTGTCCCTGTCAGGCCTGGACAGGAAGAGAGGCGGTCGTCGCTGGCTCTCGCCCTCTTTCAGGGAGTTTGGGAGTGGCTTGCGTTTGCTTTCAGGTAGGAGCATTATGCAGAGAACAGAGAGGACAGCGAAGGAGGCGAAGATGACATGGTGGAGGAAGTAGCCACTGTTATTCTGGAGCTCCATCAGGGAAGAGGCGGCCATGCCAACACAACCTGCTGCCAGCACGAGGCCGAGGCAACCACCTCTGACAGAAATATGGAAAAGAGGAACAAAAACCGTTAAGGCAAGGTATAATGAACAGACAATATTTCATATCTTGTGTTGAACTTCTGTGCCCAATCTGTAGTTTTTGCAAACATTACTCAAAACAGGAGTAAATTGCGCATTTGCAGTGGTCTAATACACATTCAGAATACGCAATGCAAGGCTTTAGTTACAAAGGCAATATTTCTCAGTAAGATTAATTCATTATTTGTTTTGGTCTTTTCAGGGAATTAGATGATAATAATGAAAAGTCAATACTGTGCAAAAGTCTTAAGCACTTCAGATGTTTAGATTATTATCTATCAAATATCATCAGGGAGGTGTCTGATTGGTCAGAAATTCATTCTGCAGCATGACAATGTCCACAAACATGCAGCCAACATCATAAACTATGTTCAGAGACATGAAAAACTGTGCAACGGTGTATGTAGGAGAATTTTTTTTCACTTTATTTGTAGTGTCAAAGTTTTGTATATACTGTATTACAGTAAATAATGGCAGCGTCATCACTTTGGTCAAGAAGAAATACACTTACCGAACTACAGTTGGCATCACCTCACAGGCAAAGAACACACTGAGCATGGCGAGAGCCTGAGAAAACAGCAGACCCACGACAGAGAGCACCAACACCAGGCCTCCATGCAGGTCTGACATAAACACAGACACAAACGAAACTGAACCCATTTTGTGTGTATACTATAAATGTTGCTAAAAATAGTTAAAAAAGAGAGACAGAGAGATGTGGCTGTTACATACACTGAGTGAGGGCCAGAAGCAGCAGTGATGACAGCCCAGTGATGATGGCCGAAAATAGAAGAATACCACGCCGACCAAAGTGATTGACAGTCAAACAGATGAAGATGCAGGCCAGAGCTCCAGTTATCACTCTGAGAAAGTAGCTGAAGTAGAAGTTGGTGGAATAACTGTGCAAGTTTCTGGTGAAACAGTATTGGATGCCTGTTCCAATGAACCTGGAGAGGAGGGAAGGGAGAATTGGACCATAATCAAGATACTGTATTTGCAGTTGTTTTACACAATGTGTGTCTCAAGGCTTAAAAATCATTTTTTAATCTTTCTGCTCACCTTCCTCCACATCTCACTTTTTATCATGAAATAAATATTTCAGTGGGTAAAATCAGTGAGGCAAGATCGATTTCATCTTGATTCACATGCAAAAGACAAACTTACAGAGTGAAGCTGAGGATGAGGCAGTTCTTCCAGATAATACGAGTCTGACGCAGCTCCAGAACTGAATGGTACCTTGGTCGACAGTCCTCTCCGTATGCTGTATCTATGTCTATAAACAGAAAAAGAAGATTTAAAACCACCAAGAATTCAAGCAATATATTACAATACAAGTTTGTTGGTTGAAACCTGATTCTTCCTTATTCAATATATATATATATGCAAAAAGCAACTTTGAGATGGGGAAAATAACATATACACTAATTCCCCAAATAATTATGAGATGGAGTCCTGTATTGACCCTGATAATACATTAACGTATCATTCAACTAATCCTTTTCCTTCTTAAAGTATAGTATAGTAAGGCATAAAAATTCATAGTATTGTAAGTCATAAAAGAAACGCCAGAGTATAGTAATGGCATAAAAAACGTCAAAAATCGTCAAACTATACTAACTATAAAAATGTTATAACATAGTAAGGCATAAAAAAGCCAAAAAACGCCATAGTATAGTAAGGCATAAAATGTCATAAAACATTATAGTATAGCAAGGCATAAAAATGCCAAAAAAATGCGACAGTATAGTAAGGCATAAAATGTCATAAAACGTCATAGTATAGCAAGGCATAAAAACGTCATAGAATAGTAAGGCACAAAAATGCCAAAACACGCCATAGTATAGTAAGTTATAAAAATGCCAAAAAAAAATCATAATATAGTAAGGCATATAAACATCAAAAAACGTCATATTATAGTAAGGCATAAAATGTCATAGTATATTAAGGTATAAAATGTCAAAACATCATAGTATAGTAAGGCACAAAAAGTCATAAAAACTACATAGTATCGTAAGGCACGAAAAGTCATAAAAACGACATGGTATTGTAAGGTACAAAAAGTCATAAAACCAACATAGTATAGTAAGGCATAAAAATTTCAAAAAATATATATAGGATAGGAGGCATAAAAAGGTCATTGTATAGTAAGGCATAAAATGTCATAGTATAGTGAGGCATTTGACGTTATAGTATGGTAAGGTATAAAAATGCCAAAATACAGTAAGGCGTAAAAACATCAAAAAATGGCATAAAAAAGTCATATTAAGGCATAAAAATGGCATAAAAGAGTCATAGTATAGTAAGGCATAAAAATGCAAAAAAACAAAAACAAAAACGCATTAGTATGGTAAAGCAAAAAATTGTCATAAAAACGTCATATTATAGTAAGGCATAAAATGTCATAGTATATTAAGGTATAAAATGTCAAAACGTCATAGTATAGTAAGGCATACAATGTCAAAAATAACAAAGTAGAGTAAGGCAAAAAAAGTCATGAAAACAACATAGTATAGTAAGGCAAAAAAAGTCATAAAAACAACATAATATAGTAGGCATAAAAGTCATAAAAAAAAGACATAGTATATAAGGCATACAATGTCATTAGAGGGTCCTTTTGACCTAATGTGAATGTTTTTTGAATGTGAGAGTTTTATCGGGCTTTAAACCCCAGCCTCCTTGTTGCCTAACCATTGCACCACCAAGCTTACCTGTTAAGAGTCATAATATAGTAACATACAACAACATCATACAAGTAAGGCAATAAAAGTCATATCATAAAACGTCATAGTATAGCAAGGCATAACAATGTCATAGAATACTGAGGCATAAAAGATAATACAGTGAGGCATAAAATGTCATAGTATGGTCATAGAATAGTAAGGCATAAAAGATAATACAGTGAGACATAAAATGTCAGTATAGTAAGGCATGAAAACATCAAAATGTCATAAAATCATAGTATAGTAAGGCATAAAACATAATATAGTAAGGCATAAAATTTCATAGTATAGTAAGGCATCATAGTATAGTAAAGGCATAAAAATGGCATAAAAGAGTCATCGTATAGTAAGATATAAAAATGCAAAAAAAAAGCGCATTAGTACAGTAGGGCATAAAAACTGTATAAAACCATCATAGTATTGTAAGGAACGTCATAGTATAGTAAAGCATAAAACATTATAATATAGTAATGCATTATAGTAACTTAAAAAAACGCCATAGTATAGTAAGGGATAAAAACATCAAAAAAAAAAAGGCCATAGTATAGTAAGGCATAAAATCTCATAATACGTTATAGTATAGCAAAGGAATAAAGCATAAAATGTCATAAGACGTCATGGTATAGTATGTTATAAAAATGCCAAAAAATCATAGTATAGTAAGGCATAGAAACTGCATAAAACCATCATAGTATTGTAAGGCAAAAAATGTTCATAATAATGTCATAGTCGTAAGGCATAAAATGTCAAAAAATGTCATGGTATAGTAAGTTATAAAAATGCCCAAAAAAAGTCATAGTATAGTAAGGAATATAAACGTCAAAAAACGTCATAGTATAGTAAAGCATAAAACATTATAATATAGTAATGCATTAAAATGTCATAGTATAGTAAGGCAGAACAACTTAAAAAAACGTCATAGTATAGTAAGGGATAAAAACATAAAAAAAACAAAGTGCATTAGTATAGTAAGGCATAAAAACTGCATAAAACCATAATAGTATTGTTAGGGAAAAATTTTCATAAAAATGTCATAAAAAGTCATAGTATAGTAAGGCATATAAACGTCAAAAAAAGTCACAGTATAGTAAGGCATAAAAATTCAAAAAAAAAAAAGTGCATTAGTATAGTAAGGCATAAAAACTGCATAAAACCATAATAGTATTGTTAGGGAAAAATTTTCATAAAAATGTCATAGTATAGTAAGGCATAAAAACGTCAAAAAACAACATAGTATTGTAAGGCATAAAATGTTTTAAAATGTCATAGTATAGTAAGGCATAAAAATGTCAAAAAAAAGGTCATTGTATAGTAAGGCATAAAATGTCATAGTATAGTGAGGCATTTGACGTTATAGTATGGTAAGGTATAAAAATGCCAAAATACAGTAAGGTGTAAAAACATCAAAAAACTTCATAGTATAGAGGAAATCATAAAATTGGCATAAAAGTCAAAGTAAGGCATAAAAATGGCATAAAAGAATCATAGTATAGTAAGGCATAAAATGTCATAAAACGTCATAGTATAGTAAGGCATAAAATGTCATAAAACGTCATAGTATAGTAAGGCATAAAAACGTCAAAAAACGTCATAGTATAGTAAGGCATAAAATGTCATAAAACGTCATAGTATAGTAAGGCATAAAAACGTCAAAAAACGTCATAGTATAGTAAGGCATAAAATGTCATAAAACGTCATAGTATAGTAAGGCATAAAAACGTCAAAAAACGTCATAGTATAGTAAGGCATAAAATGTCATAAAACGTCATAGTATAGTAAGGCACAAAACCTTATAATATAGTGATGCATTAAAATGTCATAGTATAGTAAGGCAGAACAACTTAAAAAAAACGTCATAGTATAGTAAGGCATAAAATGTCATAAAACGTCATAGTATAGTAAGGCATAAAATGTCATAGTATAGTAAGGCATAAAAACATCAAAAAACATCATAGTATAGTAAGGCATAAAACGTCAAGAAAAGACACAGTATAGTAAGGCAAAGAAAATGCAAAAAAAAAAAAAAGTATTAATATAGCAAAGCAAATTGTCATAAAAACATCATAGTATAGTAAGGCAAAATAAGGCATAAAACCGTCATAGTATTGTAAGGCAAAACATTTTCATAAAAATGTCATAGTATAGTAAGGTATAAAATGTCATAAAACGTCATGGTATAGTTAGTTATAAAAATGACCAAAATAAGTCATAGTATAGTAAGGCATATAGACATCAAAAAACGTCATAGTATAGTAAAGCATATAACATTATAATATAGTAATGCATTAAAATGTCATAGTATAGTAAGGCAGAACAACTTAAAAAAACGTCATAGTATAGTAAGGGATAAAAACATAAAAAAAAACGTTATAGTATAGCAAGGCATAAAAATGCCAAAATCGCCATAGTATAGTGAGGCATAAAATGTCATAAAACGTCATAGTATAGCAAGGCATAAAATGTCATAATATAGTAAGGCATAAAATGTCATAGTATAGTAAGGCATAAAAACATCAAAAAACATCATAGTATAGTAAGGCATAAAACGTCATAGTATAGTAAGTTATAAAAATGCCAAAAAAAAAGTCATAGTATAGTAAGGCATAGAAAATGCAAAAAAAAAAAACCAAAAAAAAACGCATTAGTATAGTAAGGCAGAGAATGTCATAAAACGTCATAGTATAGCAAGCCATAAAAAGTCATAAAACGGCATAGTATAGTTAGGCATAAAATGCCAAAAAAAAAGTCATAGTATAGTAAGGCATATAAACGTCAAAAAAAGTCACAGTAAAGTAAGGCATAAAAATACAAAAAAAAAAAAGTATTAGTATAGCAAGGCAAATTGTCATAAAAACATCATAGTATAGTAAGTTATAAAAATGCCCAAAAAAAGTAATAGTATAGTAAGGCAGAACAACTTAAAAAAACGTCATAGTATAGTAAGGGATAAAAACATAAAAAAAACGTTATAGTATAGCAAGGCATAAAAATGCCAAAAACTCCATAGTATAGTAAGGCATAAAATGTCATAAAACGTCACAGTATAGCAAGGCATAAAATGTCATAATATAGTAAGGCATAAAATGTCATAGTATAGTAAGGCATAAAAAACATCAAAAAACATCATAGTATAGTAAGGCATAAAACGTCATAGTATAGTAAGTTATAAAAATGCCAAAAAAAAAGTCATAGTATAGTAAGGCATATAAACGTCAAAAAAAGTCACAGTATAGTAAGGCATAAAAATGCAAAAAAAAAAAAAAAAAAAAAAAAAAAAAAAAAAAAAAAAAAAAAAAAAAAAAAAAAAAAAAAAAAACGCATTAGTATAGTAAGGCAAAAAATTGTCATAAAAACGTCATAGTACAGTAAGGCATAAAAATGCCAAAAAATGTCATAGTGTAGTAAGGCATGAAAACGTAAAAAAAAGCCACAGAATGGTAAGGCATAAAATGTCAGAAAGACATCATAGTATAGTAAGGTATAAAAAAAGTTAGTATTGTAAAGCATTCAATTTTATTAGTCATAGCATAGTCAGGCATTAAAATCGCCATAGTATAGCAAGGCATAAAAATGCCAAAAAACATCTAAGTATAGTAAGGGATGAAAACATCAAAAAATGTCATAATATAGTAAGACATTTTGATGTTATTGTATAGTAAGGCATAAAAATGTAAAAAAAAAAAAACGTCATAGTATAGGAGGCATAAAAAAGTTATAAAAATGTCATAGTATAGTAATGCGTGAAAACGTCAAAAAAGGTAATCCTATAGCCAGGCATAAAATGCCGTAGTATAGTAAGGCATTCAATTTTATTAAATAGTCATAGCATAATGAGGCATAAAAATGCCATAGGATAGTAAGAGGTAAAAACATTTTTAAAAAAACGTCATAGTATAGTATGGCATAAAAATGCCAAAAAAACCTCCTAGTATAGTAAGGCAAAAAACACCATAGTAAAGTCTTAGTATAGTAAGTATTACAAGCGGCTCCAGATTGCTGTTGGACAACATTCTCAGGGTTTTCTTTTTGTTTTTTTTCTCTCCCTCTCTCTCTCTCTTTACCTGTCTCTCCAATAGGAGTCCAGGGCCTGTGCACACCTGGTGTCAATTACGTGCTGACATAAGAGGAGGGACTTTTGAGCGGAGAGGGCCCCTGCTGTCACAGTTGCCACCTACCTGTCAAGTGCTTGGGAGCGGAATCTCCTCCCAACCTGATCCTCGTTCTCCAGCATGTTCCAAATTGCTGGTTTTTGTTGTGATAGTTACATATCTTAGTTGGAGGGTTGGAAATCACTGGTAGTTCAGTTATCAGTTTTTGTTTAGGTTAGTTTTGAGTTTCAGCAACTCCCCCTTTAGAGGGGAGTTGCTGAGTGCAATGGACCATGGTGAGACTGGCTCAGAGGCCTCCCCTTCTTATGTTCTTTTTGGCAGGGATCTCCACCCTTCTTGTTTCCTTTACTTCTGTTGAGTACATTACATTTTTGGCTATGTTTGAAATAAACTTGTTCTTAATTTGGTGTCCCTGTCTGGCTTCTTTCTATATGTTCTGGTCCCCAGTCATAGTATAGTAGGGTAAAATGTCATAGTATAATAAGGCATAAATAGGTCAGAAAACATAGTATAGTAAGGCATAAAAACTGCATAAAACCATCAAAGTATTGTAAGGCAAAACATTTTCATAAAAATGTCATAGTATAGTAAGGTATAAAAACGCCAAAAAACATCATAGTATAGTAAGGCATAAAATATCATATCATAGTATAGTAAGGCATATGAACGTCAAAAGATGTCATAGAATAGAAAGGCATAAAATATTATAATATAGTAATGCAAGTATAGCAAGGCATAAAAATCATATATAAAGGCAAAAAAAGTTATAGCATAATAATGCATAAAATGTTATTAAACGTCATAGTATAGTAAGCCCAATAAAAACGTCATAGTATAGTAAGGCATTAAATTGCCAAAAGATAGTCATAGTACAGTAAGGAAAAAAATTGTCCTAAAAATGTCATAGTATAGCAAGGCATAAAAATGCCAAAAAAGGCATACAAACATAGCAGTATAGTAAGGCATGAAACATCATGGTATGATAAGGCTTACAAATGTCATAGTATAGTAAGGCATAAATATGTCATAAAAACGTCATAGTACAGGAAAGGCATAAAATGTCATCGTATAGTAAGGCATTAAAATGTTTAAAAACGTCATAGGACAGTAAGGTATAAAAACGGCATAAAAATGTCGTAGTATAGTAAGGCATTTTAATGTATTACTATGCATTAAAATGACATAGTATAGTAAGGTTTAAAATGCCAAAAAAAGTCATAGTATAGTAAGGCATAAAAATGACATAAAAATGTCATAGTATAGTAAGGCATAAAAATGCCAAAAATGCATTAGTATATTAAGGCATAAAAACGTCAAAAAGTCACAGTATAGCAAGGCATAAAAATGCAAAAAAAACCGCATTAGTATAGTAAGGCATAAAAATGTCTAAAAACGTCATAGTATTGTAAGGCATAAAACGTCATAATATAGTAATGCATTAAAATGTCATAGTATAGTAAGGTTTCAAATGCCAAAAAAGTCATAGTATAGTTAGGCATTAAAACGTCTAAAAACGTCATAATATAGTAAGGCATAAAATGTCATAGTATAGTAAGTTGTAAAAATATATAGTAAGACATGGTATAGTAAGGCACAAAACATCATAATATAATAAGGCATAAAATGTCATAGTATAGTAAGGCATAAAAACGTCAAAAAACGTCATAGTATAGTAAGGTATAAAAATGTCTAAAAACGTCATAGTATAGTATAGCATAAAACATCATAAAAACTTCTCAATATATAAAGGCACAAAATGTTATAGCATAATAATGCATAAAATGTTATTAAACGTCATAGTATAGTAAGGCATAAAAACGTCATAAAACGTCATGGTATAGTAAGGTATAAAAATGCCAAAAACGCATTAGTATATTAAGGCATAAAAATGTCTAAAAACGTCATAGTATATTAATGAATAAAAACGTCATAGGATAGTAAGGCATAAAATCTCATAAAAAAGTCATAGCATAGTAAGGCATAAAAAAGGCCGTAGTATAGCCAGGAAGAAAAAGGTCAAAAAACACCATAGTATAGTAAGGTATAAAAATGCCAAAATACGTCATAGTATAGTAAGGCATAAAAACATCATAGTAAAGCAAGTCAAAACAAACATAAGTGTTATACTAAGTCAGAAAAAATGCCATTGTTTAGTAAGGTGTTTAAAAAAAAAAAAAAAAATCACTAATATCATAGTATAGTAATCCATAAAATGTTACGAAAACGTCATAGTACATTAATGCATGAAAACGTGACAGTATATATAAAAACCTCATAGCATAGTAAGGCATAAAAAGGTCTTAGTTAAGTAAGGTATAAACACGTCATAGTACAGTAAGTCTAAAATAATTATCTATCTATCCATCTATCTATCTATCTATCAAAAAAAAATGTTTCAGATCAGTTAACTCCAAAATATAACAGATCCTATCTTGCTTTTGAGTTTTATGTCAATGTACAGTAGGAGAAAAAGCCTTGTGTCTTTTGTGTCTATAAAAAGGTCTAACATTTTTCCTTTGTAGTAACTCATGACAAACATCCATGAAGTTCTAGATAATGTTATATCTAGATAATACTGGTTTTCTTACTTGTTTCCCTAATATTTTGATGGTTCAATAAAATAAAGGGGTTCATGCAGGACTGGGCAGCTGCTTTTTACTTCTTGAAAATTTGTTGACTGCAGTGTACATTTGTGTCTGCGTATGAGCATACAAAAGTATGTAAGAGTGAGTACCTGAGAGCAGGGTTTCACCAGGGTAGATTTCATCTCGCAGACAAACACCATTCCTGGTGGAGAATTCTTGGAGGCTCCTCTTCACCTGAGGGATTTGAGCTGTGGCGAGCAGCCAGCGAGGAGACTCAGGAAACACTGACGCACAGCTGAGGAAAACAACTCCCGTTATCATATCTCACAGAGATACAGAGCTCAAACATTCTCTGTAACATCGACACAGAGGGTGAAAATTGCATGCACAAATACATATAACTACATTTAAAAATAGCTGTCGGCGCTGGGACAATTTCTTGGCATTGCCTTATAAACTCAACTAAAGATATTTAACATCTTCAGTTGAAAGTGCAGGATATGTTTATGCTTCAAGTTACAAATTCAAGACTGGGGAACACACTTTATTACTGGATTGAAAAACAAACTGAAGTTAGAGACACTCCTCTGTGGACTACTTGCTGATGTATAATACTTGTTCATGCTTTACTTAGCTGTGCCTGTGATAACTCCTTTGTGTGACTGAACTGTCTTGTTATAGAATTGTATATTTGTAATATTTTTCTCAGGTGTCTCTTGTAAAAGCAGCCATAGGCTCAATGAGACTTCCTGAATACATACCTAAACTGACTGAGTGGTGTTCACAAGAATTTTCGTAAGAGGATTTTGTCTATTTAAACTTGTGCCTATATGTGAATTCACGTGTGACTGTTAGAAGCTGTGAGTTTGAAACAGGAGCAGACAAACTGCAGACATATCAAACACAACAGTATCACACACATGGTGTGTCCACCTACGCATCCCAGATATTGCTACCTGACTCACCACCAATAGGAAAGCAGCAGGAGCAGAGGCAAAGTGGCCACAGCCTGGAGAACGGGCCAATCGCGGCACAGCACAGCGATGCCCGGCAACAGCAGCTCTGCGAACACGGCAAAGAAGCCGCTGACCATGGCGACCATGAGACGATGGGGAGGGTCACACAGCTCCAACCCTGAGATAATGATGGGAAAAGAGAGTGAGGGAAGACAGATATCATCAAAACACAGTTGAAGCCAAACTAATACATTTGTCCAAAACAAATCCATTTCCTGTCAGGACATGAACCCTGCACACATAAAGATACTGCTTGTTGTTGCATGCGTTTTTACTGAATGATTCAAACTTCATGTCAGCACAGTTATGTGTGTGGTTAGAATCACTGACGAAGGCATCTGCATTTATTTCATACATTCAAGTTTAGGGTTTATATCCCACCCATCTGCACAAGGTCACAGCTGCTGCCAGTGCAGAGGCATATAAAATCCTACCCATGCATCAACTGCTTTGTTTTATATTAACACAAAACCAAGAGGTTCCAAATGCGGACCTCATGTCTGGGGGCCCGTAATTTCTGTTAGACGTTAAGTAGTGTTAACAAAATGTTTTTCGACTGTTTATCATATTATGTGAACCTAAACTCATACTGCTTAAATAATGTACACATAAAATATAGTTAAAAAATATATTTTTTATTTCTAAGTCTTTCTGGCTCAGGATGAAACCTTAAAAAAAAGACAAAAATATCACCATGTACAACCGGGTAACAGTGCATTAGCTTAGACATAGTTTAATGTTAGTATTAAGTTGGATCCTAGTCACTAATGTTAAAATCTGAATGTTAGTTACAGATGTCTTTATACTAGACTGAAGATAAATCTGCCCAGTAAGACCTGAACATTTCGCTGTTTGTGTGGCGTTCTTGGATTTTTACTTCACTTATAGTACTTTTTTTTTTTTTTTTAACAAAAGATACTGTTGTCTTCTAATTGAACAAAAAGGAGCTACATTTTCCCATCAGCTCACAGATGTGTGGTCCACAGTTGGACCCTCTTGCAGAAACACAGAACAGGGTAATCAAGTGTCCTATAACGTAGCATTTAGATCTATCTGCTGATTTCTGTCTGGAAAAAACACAAATGCAATGTTCAACAAGCTAGATAACACTGCTAGGATGTGATAAAGTACTCTGAACCTCAGGTATTGACGTAAATTCGTGCGAGAGTGTGTCCAGCTGTGTGAGTTTTTTGCTGAACTTTAACTTCCTTCCCCCACAGCTCTGACCCTGTTTCCATCTCCTCTGGGAAAGAAAATGAGGAGCTCACTTCCTGCTCACTTCCTTGCCTTCAGTTCTGTCCTATACTATTGTTTTCTCCTCTCTGTGGAGAACCAGCACTGGCAGGACATCACTGAGAAACATTTCTTACAGGCCCTTGTCCCGCTCAGCTCAATGTCTGCCTATCCTAAACCCGGCCCCCCACCCTCCAAAAATTTGGACTTAATCTAACCCTGACCACGCAGGAATGTGGGAGTATGTTTGTATGCCAAAAACAAAAAGAAGTGTATGTGTGTGTGTGTGTGTGTGTATTTCGGATGGGGCCACTTTAACACTCTAGTACCTAGTATCGCCTCCTCCCAGGCAGGAATGTATACTATTTCTACAAATGCTCACGTAATTACATTCCCATGCTGCTTCATCCTTGTTTTAGACAGTTCCAGAAGGAAAACACACTGTATTTGAGACACTATGTATGCCTACCAGCCAGAGTCATCTCATTATACACAGCGTAACGCTGAAGACAGGGAGCTTAATATTTGTCACAGAGAGGTGGGTACACCAGAGAGCCCCTAAAAGAGAACAGCTGAGAGGTAGAAGTAAAAAAAAAACCCCAGCCAGCTGCCTGCTGTCAGTCAGAGCTCAGTATAACACACTTCAGTCAGTCATCAGCTGAAATTCCCAAAGCAACTGTGCTGTACACAGTCATACACACACCTGCGCAAAGCAGTAATCTAAGTTGGTATCTTTCATTTTACGAGGGCATTTAAAGCATGTAGCCTACAGCAATGGTCATTCAATTTGCATGACTTATGACTGAAAGACCTGCAGCACTACAGTGTGTCCCAATTCCAATCTACATACTATCTGTGTACAGTATATATTGCTTATTAACACACATAAGAGTTTTACACTAACAGGAAAATATAGAACACATACATGTCAATCAGATTTCAGCTTTAAATTGTCGATTCCAATTTAAGTTATTTTTTAGTAATAGCCATTCGATGCATTTACATTCTCTAGTTACTTCTGTATTGCCTTCAAATGCGCGAAGGATTGACAGGATGCAATGCAGCGATTCCTGCAGCGCTACTTGTATTTTATTTTGGAAAACTACTCGTGGTGTGTGCACCATGAAATCAGATCGTGTTTGCATTTATTATTGACTGACGTCTTTATTAAAACAACATGAGTTTGTTTGGCTGCTCAGTGTTTGTTGCACTCGCTGTTACCATGACCACGGATGTCACATCAACCAGGACTGAAATCTTAACAACTTTACACGAAACAAATAGAGATCAACATGTTAATAATTTAATAGGTATTTTTGCTTTCTAAGGTATTCACAACATCCACAATTTGTTTTAATTGTTCATTGTAACTTTTTGTTCATTGTAACTGTGTTCAGCTCCTCCATTTTCCTTGTGCATTGTGGAACATTAGTTCAGAAACATCTGTGGTTGTGAAAATGTGCCTAATTCTGCTGCAATGTGACCAGGGAGCAAAACCGCTGACTGTGATTATTTTAGACTAAAAAACTACCTCACCAGTGTTTACTGGACAGTCATGCAACTTTAATGTTAGTGTCTAACATTTCAGTCTAATCACAAAAAAGTATTTGCTTTCATTTTCTTAGCGTTAACATCCTTGACTCAAGGTTGCAGTGTTTGAGCCTCCGGTATTTCCTCCAAGTTGGATGCAAATAAAAATATTTCTCCCCTGGGAGGAGGTGGTTACAGAGCCGGACAATCAGGCTCAACTGCCATTTTGACAATCACTGAACAAATCAGAGATGTGGTCACTGGTCCAAAGGTCGTGTAGAGGTTACAAGTAATTTAGCTGAAATGATACCTGCAGGCTTTATGCTGCAGTAGTTGTTGTTGAGCCATTTTTAAACTGGCTTATACTGTCCATTATTCATACTGCTTTATAAAATGGATCTGCCAAATCTCTTTTTTTCTTTGATTAAGAAAACATCTTGTCTTTAGCAGGACAGACACACATTTTCAAGTTTGTCCAAGATGCCTGAAAATGTTGTAGAATTGATTAATACAAGGACAGTTATGTTGAATTAAGTAAAATCACTAAGTTTTTAAGTTATGAGCTTTACACCCAACAATAAAATCTGTGCAACCACCACACTGTTCTGTACTACTTTAATGTAATAAACCGGCCTTTGCCTGACTTGTGGATATGATCTTATGAAAGTAATTAAATCAATCTTGTACGCTATCTGAATCAGAATGATGGAAGCTGAACAGATAATACGCTCAGCTTTGTCATAAGGTCATAAGATAAAATGAAACATCACATGAACAAGAGATGGGATGTGGTGACCTACCCAACATTATGTGATTATGTGTATCTGCAGCCTCTCTTTACATATCATACCATTTAATTTATAATGATAAAAAGTGTGCTCAATAACCTTTACACTGACAAGGCAGCTTTCGTGGAAAAAAGTCCAGTTAAATTTAATATAAAGTTTGTGTCTTGTAGCTAAACTGCATTAATCTTTTCAAAAGGTAAGAGGAAATCATGAATCTCACTGGTGATATACCAGAGATACTGTTACAGTCAGCTCCTATCACATGGAAACCACAGGCGGCAAAACCATTTGTCACGAGTAAATCGTACAGCATATACATTAAACCTGACTTCAGCTCTTGTTCTTGACTTTCTGATATCAGAAATAAAAAGTGTCTGACTTCAGTTGTTTGTGTTTCCTAGAGTAAAGATAAGATGGTGGTACAAAGATAGGCAGGATTTGTAATTTGTGTAATTTGTGTAAGGGCACAGTGGGATTTTTCTTATCTTTGACTGATAAGATACAGGAGCTCACCAAGAAGCCAGGTAGAAAGAAATCTGAACATTATTTTTTTGGTTTGTTTGTTTTCTCTGAGTAAAGCACTAAAAAATGTACAGTTGTTGTCTGAGTGAGCACAAACTCGGGAACCTACATGTACGCAATTTATAACATTAACATTATGTAACATTTACATAACATTAGATTCTGCAACAGAAAACATACAGTATGTAATACACACATACATACATCTCTTTTTTTATGACCTTAAAAACAAAGCTGTGCATATCATCTGTTCAGCTTCACACACAATGGTTGCAGCAAAACCATGAAATGATAAATCTCATTATTTAAATGAAATTATAATCACTGACAGTACTCTTATACAACGAGACCAAGACGTGTGAATTACAGGATTTTTCCGCTAATGAAACTTTGACGTCAACAGCACCACGTCTTGTATTGTGGACAGCTGGATATACAGTAGTGTTTATGTGTCTAACCTTCTCTTTATCACCTGTTCTCATCATTCTTATTATTTATCACATTTGTGTTTGTTTTGCTACTCAGTATCATTTACTTTTCTATAATTTGTCAAAATTAAAATCGCTGTAACAAATGGTATTTCAAAATAAGAAAAATGGGCTCTAACAAAACCATTGCATTTGCATAAACACGGTGGCAGCGAATGACTCAGAGTGAAGTGCAGGAATCCAGCAGTGCTCTCTAAAGTAAACAAAGAAGTGAGTCGCTGAGTGTGAACAAGCTGAGGTTGCTCTTTTTCCAGAGAAGTCTTTGGCTGAATGAGCCTGCAGGAAGCTTAACCGTGTGTGTGCAGGATACTCACTGATGATGTACGAGGACACAAACACCCCAGCGAGCATGGCGCCTTGAGAGAGACGCAGCAGAAGAAACACCACAGCGCTGCTGGACAAACACACGGCAACCCCCAACAGACTGGACAGACTAATGGAGAAGAGGAAACCTCGTCGACGACCCAACCTGCAAACACACATACACCATCACAAAACATTCACAAGCGAAATTACGGAGGACCAGAGTCTTCAATATAAGTAACTATAAAATAAAAGTCATATAAATAAATTGTGGAAAACATATAAACAAAACAATAATTTGTGGAATATTTTAAAATATTACTAAAACTCAACTCATTCTTTTAAAATGTTATTTCATTATTCTTATTTTAATAATAACATAATTTCATGGGAGTTGATTTATGTTTTATATTAGTAATTTTGCACTTTCAAAAGTCAATTTTTCCCCAATGTCACTTTTTGTTTCATAATGTCACTTTCAATGACAGTGGTGTTGTCAACACCCTCTCACCTTTCAACTAATAACATGACCCTTGTCTGTTAAGATAGCAAGTACAAAAACTGCAACCAGACAGCACCTTTTAGCTACAGCTATCATATTATGAAAATGAAATGACGTAAGTTCAGGTTTAGTAAGTTCTTTGATTATTTCACGCTTGGTTCATTTATATAAACTACACAATTTAGTCATGTTTAAATGTTTTTAGTTTTATTCATTCAATGTAGAACACCTTAGGGTTCCATATTGGATTCGATTTTTACTCACCAGTCGCACAATGTACCAAGGAAGATGTATCCCAGAATCCACCCTGTCATGAAGCAGATATGCTGCAAAGGGATTTTCCAGTAGTCACTGCAAACCAGGTTCCACTGCAAAGGAAGACAAAGAAGTACATTGACACATCCTCAGACCAAAACAAAACACAATAACAACTTGGACAAAAAAGTCCCATAAATAGAGAGCACTGTAACTTGATTAGGTTTCACCAGAGACAAACTGTTGTACATTTCGTGAGCCTTAAAGAAAAATGATCCATGTTGTAACAACTTTCATTCTTTAAATAAGGTTCAGTAATTTACTAAAATGTCTGGCCACTGTAGCTTTCAGCAAATGTTCCTCAAATAGAAGTAAATAGTGAGTTTGTTAAGGATTATTTTCTGCTGCAGATTAATACACATTTGCTTCTCTAGTAAGTGTTTATGGCAGCAGATGGTGTATGTGGGATCAACTCTAAATATATGACACTGCCCATATTCATAGTTTTTGGACAACAACGGAGTTATATGGCAGAGCTGAGCAGAGACTCAGCTGCCAAACATTGTTTGCTTCTTACTCGTCTTCTGGATTTGAATCTTTGACAACTTGTTGAGAATGCACTGCTTTCTGGCAGCTGACACTCTCTGATATCACATCGTCCTTGAAACAACAATAGTTTTTAATTTCTTTCAGGTTTCGTCTCAGTTTGGTTTGGTGGTCTATTTCAACTAAGCTTCAAATCTCAACAACGTAACTGCCATCGCTGAATCCATCGCATTGCTGAAACCAGTGGCTACCTGGAATGCAGGAAGTCAAACTAAAAACTTGTGAGTTTCAGAAAATGTCCGGGAGTGAAGTAGATTAGAAAAAAAAGAATCAAATCAAATCAAATCACACACCAAATAACCTTTCAGTGCTTTCAGTGGAGTCTATAAATCTTAAATATGTGGATAACCATTTCTGTATAAAACATTATTAATATAAGTAAAAACTTATAAAAAAAAGGCACAAGAACAAATTGTCACCTACGTGTTGCATTCATTGTAATTTGACTACATAACATGCAGAGAATAGCAGGCTACCAGTCAAGTCACAAACACAGAGATTTCTGTGAGGAAGCAGGAATGTAGATCATGTCCTTCCTAATTGAGTTAAAATGTCTGCTGACAGTGTTATTACATTAGAACAAAGTAGAGCTCAAAGTAGAGCCTGCCAGCAGCTCTGCGCCTGGTTAGTACCAGTCCCTGCCTGTAAGAAAATTCTTCACCCCCTCTTATTTTGTCTCCTCTGCTTTGCTGCGCGTATGCAGTCATGGTGATTCATTACAGTGAGCGTTTTACAGATACACAGGGCTACAATGTTTAGGATCAAACATCAGCTTTGCTAATGTGTTTCTCTCGTGCTTGGCATAATATCATGATTTTTTAGACTTTTTATGATCACATAACACACAGTAATTTGACAGCGTTAGAAGCACCAGAAATTCAGGCAGCGATTACAACACAGTGAGTCAGAAATACAAAATGGCTACACAAGCAAACTATTACTCTGAACACTGATTAATGGTACATGTCAACTTTAGAAGAGATCTAACAATTAACTGAGTTTTGAACGCGATATAAAACAAATTAGAGACATGGCCAGATTTATTTCCTATAGGATCCCAAAGCAAACTTCACCCGCTGGACCCCTGTTGTATCAGAGCACGGATTTTGGACTCAATTTCAGCTACTTCAAGCTGCATGGAGGTCAATGTCAAAACTCCGGCAACACTTGTAGTATAAAGAACAGCTGTGGTGTGAGACCACCTTTTCGTGGAGGTCTTTAAATTAGATTTCAACAGTGTTCCTCTTAAAAGCAAGACCCATCTTTTAGTCTTTATAAAGCCAAATGATATTGTGCTTTGGTTGTTGTATGTTACCAGACCAACAAACGATTAGCACACAGTGAACCTGGGGCTTTTGAGGGAGCTTTGGAAGTCTGGAGCCTCCATCTTTCACAGTTGGTATTCCAGGCCTGATTCGAGGGGTACAAGCAGACTAGATGTTTGTTGTCAGAACAGCTGGAACACTGGTCCCAAACACAGCAAAACTTTGGTAAGGTAACAAGAATCAAAACAAACAAACAAACAAAAAAAACATGACAAAATAGGTCAAGCTTTTGAAAAGATGAGGAGTGGTCACAGGTGGACCCTCACCAACATCAAGGCTATAAACAATCGGCCTTAAATCTACACCTTTGTCTCACAAAAAAAAAAGCCATTAGCTTTACCAGTTGATAGTATAGGACTCAACTCCGAAGTGTTTGTTATTTTGTGTATTTCAGGCTGATGAGCACTGTTGGAGTATATTCAAGTTTTCTTTTAATAACGTTTTCCTTTGTCCCAGTGAGTGACGTCATGGACAGAGGAAACTGTTGTTGATGAAGGAGGTGTTCAGGGTCTCAGAAAGGAACATGGAGACCTCGGATTTCCGTGTGCCTCCGTTCGTCATGGTGGGGAACAGGAGGGAAAAAAAATAAAAGGTCTCCTCACTGCCAGTATCTATTCCAGTGACGCCACAATGCACAGACAATAATCAGAGGGAAAACTGAGGGGCAATTACCCATAATGACTTTGGCTACTGGTCAGTCTGTGTTACAAAGTACTGCAGGAAAACAGATTTGGTGAGGATATGTTATCAATATTTGCAGACTGGGGTGGATCCTTGAGCAACACCAGACCTATGAAACAGACTGAAAAGAAGATTAAGAAGTTTCTGCTACTTATTTACACATGTTGCACAACAAGACACATTCTGGCTGAAACCTTCTGTCTGTGTTCAGGCTCTGGTGACAGTATGAAAGAGACAGTCAGAGACGATCCACACTCAGCTCTCATAAACCAAAAGCTGAAAGATCTTGGATGCAAACCGCACTAGACTTAACTTTTTATCTTCACAAGCTTCCTCAAAATTCTAATGTTCTTTTTTTAAGCCTGGTTCAAATACATGTATAAATACTGTACATGCCAGGTTGAGTCTTTATCTATGACCCGAGAAACGGTGTGCCTGGCAGCAGATTAGTCAGAGTGAAACAGTTTGAGCAAATATTGACTGAATGGTGCCAACAGCCGTCTTCATGACCGCACACGCTTCCTGCAGATACCTCCCTTCACTTGAGCGGAAACTGAGATAAATGAACAGTTGAAAAGACAAGATGAAGGAGAAAGTTTCTCTAGACTCTAGAAATATTGCATGCGATAGTCGGTACTAACCAAATCTAGTGGTGAGGTGAATGAAAACGTGGATGAAATCGACAACCTGCAGTCAAACTGCAGATCAGTTTGTCCTCCACTTCATCCCTAAATCCACATTTAAGCCAGGCAAGGACACAAGCCTTAATGATGACCTGCAAAGGATGGACAGTCTCTTACCTCAGTGACAAAGTTGCTCTGGAGCCCCGCTGCATGGGCGAACTCCCACCCCCTGGTGCAGGACACCCTCTCCCTGGGCACATTTTCGGAGAGGTCAGAGGTGTTGGGTGGGTACTTGAAGAGTTCGCAGTGGCTGAGGCCGGTGCCGTTCACCCAGGGGATGGTGAGGTTGAGGTATCCCTGTCTGGAGAAGTTGCTGAGCAGGAAAGTGGAGGGCAGAAGCTGCGGGTCCGGCTTGCAGTGGTACGTGTCCGGGATTAGGGTGTAAAAAACGTCGCTGATTAGATTCAGCATGACCGCGAAGTTGGGGAACCAGCTAAATACGACCACGAGTCGGTTATAGCGTCCATAGCCGCCGGAGTGAGGGAAAATCTTCGTGTCGTAGTCCATTTGAGGACGAGTGTGCGAGGTTTCAGTCGTGTCTGTGGCCATGGCGCAGTGAGTGCATACACTCCACGGCAGCGACAGGCAGCAGCAGGTAAAGCGTGCTGGGGGAGGGGGAGGAGAAGGGGGAGGAGGAGGAGGCTGAGGCTCAGGCAGCATGGGGGTTTTGGGATCGACCGATATTCTAACACACCTGATGGCTCTTAGTGACTCATGCCCGGGTTCCCCGTGTCCAAACTATTTTTACTCAGTCACCAAAAGCAGCAGAGTGAGTAGACAGTGCTGGGAAAGGTGCAGCTAAAGTTACCAGAGTGACACTGAGGGTTCAATGGTAAGCTGATGAAAAACACAAATTCATTTTTAAGTAATAAAAAAAGTGAGAAAAAGAGTGTCCTACCTGGTCCTAACATTTATAGTTCCAAGTATGAGTCGAAGTTCAAAAACACTGGATCCTCTGTTTCCCATAGTGCATTTCAACAGGATATTTAATTAGACTCTCCCTGTCCCCTAAATGTTTTTTTATTTCAAATCCCCCCCTGCAGTTTAAAATGCAGACTTTCTGTTACAAATGTAAACCTTATGGGTAAAATAAGTGCAGTGCACCATTAAATATTTTCCTGGTCTATTTATATTTCTTGTTACATGGCTGAAAACCAAGTTTTTGATTTAAATGACCATGATACTATGAATATTTTGTTTCTGATGTCACAAAAGGTGATATCAATGGAAATGGCTTTAGTCATTTATTTAACTGATTACGGAAAACTTGAAATAGGATCTTGTCCCAGACTGATCTACATGCTCATCTAACTGTATAAATGAAATGTTGTAATCTTGATTTACCCCTGCAAAGTACTTGGTAATTTTGTTTCGATACGCCCTCTATAAATAAGCCGCATCATGTTACTTATCATGTAATTTCAGTAATGTGGAAGTTTATTGGGGCTGTTAATGAGTGGACTGTTAAGTGTTACTTGACACTATCAGCTGTGTGATCAGGGGATCAGTTGAGGTTGGTAAAAAGGCTTTACATTATGTCTGCGTGTTAGTTCAGCAGATGACTTGTGTTTGTCATCTGACTGATGTGAAACATCAAATCTCAAATGACACTGAAAACTAACACTCGTGTTCACAGTGAGTAAGGATAACAAGTTACAAGAAACTGTTTTGTTTTTGTCACAAATGGCAGCATATCCACATGTTGACTCATAACAAACAGGTTTTTTTTACCTTGTGACCATGAAGTTTATAATGTTAATTGCAGTGGAAACAGGTAAATAGGTTTGGTGATATCATGTAAAATGTCATGCGACAGGAATGGGCATGAGTTACAGAAAAATAATACTGAGGTTAAATAATCTGTTTTAAATGTTGGTCCATGGTTCCATGACAGCTAACATAAATCGGAGACATTAAGGCTGAGTGACCAAACTGCTCCAGGCTATAGGATTACAAGTGCCAAAGCCGTGTCAGAGAAGGTATTCTTAACATTCAGAATGTGAAACATCTTTAGTTCACACTTCACATTTCTGACACCAAACACAGTTACCTCACTGTGCTGTCCACAGAAACAAGATCCACCATAATAATTCGGTTGGACACTGTATTGAGATCAGTATTATTATTTAAATGTTTACCCATTGTTTAAAAAGGTATACTTTCTGATGCATAGATTTCTCTTCTAACTGGATATATTTTGAGTGTATCAGAAATGATTAGTGGCAAATTTATGATGCAGTTGCATACAATACAGCGTTTACATCATGACATCAACAGTGCAAACACAAAACCAAGAAGCAGAGGGCGGCTGGTAATATTTCAAAATTTTATTAACGAACATAATCTCTGAGGAACAACAGCAGTTCTCGCGCTCTCTGTACATGCAACTGTAGAAAATAACAATTTAGAATTTTTACTTTTCAGTTTTAGTCTTTTTTTTGCCATCCATCCTCATTTTCAGGTTCTCTCGTTTTTATTTTTTTATGTCTTTTTTTCTTTATTTTTTTGCAGGAAATCAACAACAGCTAGAGGTGAAAGTACTGGATTTCTGTTACAGCACTGACGATAGCATCAACAACCCCCCTCATATACCTGCCCCCACCCCCCTCCCCCTTAGCTGCTCCATCAATATGTACACAAATAAACTACATTGTACAAATAAAAAAATGTTACATTGTTACATCATAATCACCGGCAGCGAGCGCACGCAGCTCGTTGCTGTTAGAACCCCACATTCTACGCAATTTTTCAGACTAGTACAAAGAGGAGGGTGCAAAACGTCCTGGGAGGTTTTATTTACAGAGCTATGTACAGTATGTCTCTTTCACGCATTACAAGGAGGAAAATTTACACAGCGGAGACCAACTTCAACTCAAAACATACCACAGGTGTCAGAAAAAACAAAAAGATAATAAATAGGTTATTTCTCACCATTTAAAGAGTAGTTCTCCATGCTTTTTATTAGTCATTTTCCATTCTAAAAAAAGGAACAAAGAAACAGCTACAGTCTGGGTTTTAATAAAAAACAAAAAAAACAAAAACAAAACAAAACAAAAAAAAACTAGAAAAAAGGCTTGAAATCGTGATTCTATATAATGAAAAAATAGCAATTATGTATATTTATGTCCAGTAAGAAAAAACAACAAATAACAAATCTAAAATAAACATGAATGCGAGGAGAGTAGAGGTAATATGTTGCTGACTGAGGTGGTGTCAGGCTAGCATCTGTATCACCACGGCCAAGTGCTCTACTGTGCATCTGAGGACTGATGTGTGTTTGTGTCGGTGTTCAATTTATCCAGAAATCTCTCTTTTGTTAGTTGAATATTCACACTGGAGAATCAACGTGGATGGATGTGTTTAGTCTATTGCTCTATGCAGCGGTGTACCGCAGACCAGGGGAGAAATCACCTGTCAGTTGTGTCGACCATCACCATTTCAAGCCTTTGTGGTTCAAATAAATGACTGGTTACAGAAGTAAAAACAAAGGTAGGGCTTAAACCGTTAAAAAAAAAAAAAAACAAACAAAAAAACCAGGTGACACATGAAACGGAAACACACTTGATGTCTTGTAAACAATAGTGAGAGGGTGTTGTCGGTCAGGGCATAGTATAACGGTATACATTCTGCTCGATAAGCAACGTGATTGACATGCCACTGGTGTTTATGCTTTAATTAGGAACAAAAACCCCTAAGATAAACACAACATTCAAAACTACATACACTGAGCTAAAAAACACACAAGGATTTTGTGAACAAAAGACACCCACTGCCCTCTTCCCAAAAACTGTAAGAAACAAACAACAAAATAAAAACAAAATCAAGACAAAAGGGGGTTTAAAACCAAATTTCTGGCTATTTGTATCCAAATATGTATGTAATATGTATAACAACCAGGATGTGTGTATCTCTCAAAAATATCCAGGACTATACATCTAGCCACCTTGTCTGCACAGTGTAATAGCAACAACCATTGCACTTGACTAGACATACCATACACAGCTATGCTGACTGACAGTGTGTAAATAACTTAAAAGTTTCAGATAATATTGCCATCAGGATACATGAGCAGCTCTCTCACACAGACAGGCAGCCTATGTGGTAGGTCGGGAAAGCTTTTCAAAACCAAGACCCACTAAAAATAGAGAATCAATAAAGGTCATCACAAATCAACATTTCAATGGGATGTTGAACTGAGGAAAAAAAGAAAAAAAAAATCGGTCTATTCAGCATTAAGGTATTTCTTTCCCTTCCACTGTTTCTGTTAATGTCTGTTCACTTTTTGGTTCATTCTGAGAAGATTTAAGTCTCGTAACTGTCCGCTTGGGCCTAACACAAGAACACGATTAATGGCAAATGTCACCACACAACAGAGTAATATGAGGAAGTTACCTAACATTTAAAATCCCTGACAACACAAGCCAAACCCCTTGTAGATTAAACACTGATAAAAATTAGATGGCTAATTTGAGAGGAGCTAAAGGTCTTTTTGAGCCTATTATGATTTCACTGACTACCAAACTAAGGGAATTAAACTCCCTATGGGCTGTAATAAAATTTAAATATATTTAAAAACACCCATTCAAGTGAAAGGCCACAGTTTCTCATGCAAAGCCAAATAAGGTTCTTGAGTTTTCTGACACACTGAGCCATGGTGCCATCCAGTGAGTAAAGTTGGAACAGCACCAAGAAAATAAGCTGCTCTCCAATATTGGACAAGGGGCAGACAGACTGACGGAACAATGCTAAAAGTCAGTATGGAATGAAACCTTTCAGAGGCTGTTACAGCTCTGCAGTATTTTTAATGTGAAAAGCAGACGAGCTGGGAGAACAGAACATGTTATGAAATGCTGAAAGACCCGTGTCTTGTTGGTCAATGATGTTTTGTGATGATTAGAAATGATTTTAGTCCAATTTTTGTAAATTAAAAACAAGGAAAATTAATTTGAAACCATACTACATTAACGTGATGGTATCGCGCGTGAATGACATCTCTCTTAACTTTCATACCACCGATATATATCTATGTGACTTTGCCCAACAATGAGTACATTTTTTTTTTCACTGAAAAAGGCATTTTCTTGGTTCGAAATTTTTCAGATATAATTGTGTAGTAAAGCAATGAATAATAATCCTCTGTCTATTCTTTAAATAAATCCTCAACAATTATTCTGCTACATCTGAGGGACTATATGGTTGGCCTGTGGAAGGCCGGTTTAATCCAGAAGTGTTCTCTGTCAGCTATTTGCGTGTTGTGGTGATCCACATCCAGGTGAGATGCCTTACCTAACCCTGGACTGAATCTAAAGATGGGATCATACAACTGTGCACTGGAGTCTTTCAAATACTGACAGAATCGTGTACACATTTTGGCCCATGGATATGAAGGGGGGAAAAGTGCTGCCCAAAAGTGAACTGTACATAAAAAGATAATTTTTATTTCTTTTATGTTTTTTCTTTACACTTAACTGAGTGATATTACAGTACATAGGTTATTTACAACTGTGCAGTAATGTGTGGCAAAATAAATTATCTAGAAGGCAGCAAGAATACATTGGTTAACGAATATAAAAACTGTACATAATTTACGGAATACAACTTTTTTTCAGTTTTCTTTTGTTTTTTTTCCATTAAACTAATATTGGCTCTGTAGTGTTTCAAGTCACTTCCTCAGAAACAATGAAATGCCCAAGTAAAGAAATAGACAAAAACAATATTTCTCTCCTCCTGCCAAACCACAATTTCTCAATAGTCTCTTTGAATCTCAACATTCGTTATGTTTGTTTCTTCTGGTTGTCCTGTGGTGTTTTTGCAGTCCATGGCGGTCTGATGTGTTTGTGTCGGAGCAAGCGGGGTGGCTGAGGAACACTCCGGTCTGTCCTCAGCGATCCATGCCTGTCCTCTTCTGTTTAGCCAGGCTGAGAGGCTGCAGGGTCAGTCTCTTCCTCTCAGACACTGGGCCCTGACGTGCACACACATCGCTAACCCTCTGCTGTATTCCGACCTGCTGCAGGCTCTCCTGCACTACTGTATAGCCAGGCCTGGTGCAGAGAAGCGAGGGGGCGTCCTCTGGGTGTACTATCCTATAGCCCCAAAACCATCAGCGGCTGGTTCTAGCTTCCTGGTCTGTCCATCCCAGCTGTCTTGCTGTAGATACACACTGAAGATCCACATGATGCACAACAACTCTGTTGACTTCTTCTGGGTCAGCGCTGGACTCGGTGTAGTTCTCCTGGCCCACCAGGAGCCCTGGGTCAACAGGGGAGTCTTCTCCTCAGTCCTCCCTCAGGACAGGCACCACACTGCTGGGAGAGCTCTTTTCTGATACCTCCTCCCAATGGTGGTGGTGGTGGTGGGTCTATTGAAGCAGGGACCAAAAACGAACGCAGAAAATATATCTCTGTCCCCGGTCTCACCGTAACTGAGCACTGAGGAGTTGTGCCCCGATGTCAGAGTCTCAAAGCAAAAACTGTTTCTGCTTCTCACACTCTGATCAAACAAAAGCGTAAAAACTTTGAGGATGAAAGTGCAAGTTGTGTATTTTCTTATTCCCCAGTAAAAACATGTTTCCTTCTTCATGGAAGGGAATTGAGAGCAAGTTTTTCATCTTTACTTTTTCTATAGAATATAATTTTTTCTTATCTAAAGTCCTCTGTCAAACTTGCTAGCCCTTTCCATTCGTTCTGTTCAACGAAGTCTCTTTGAGAAGAAGTGATTCAGACGAAGTTTGCTCTCTATCTGTGAGCACAGGTGTGTCATGCAGGCAACAGGACAAAGTCGTCATTGACATCGACCATTGGCACGTAGAAGGATGGCACTTCGTTGACACAGAGGGACTTGTGCCCTGCTGGGTCCAGCTCTTGGACCTTCAACTGCCACTCCATCCTTTGCACTGCGTTGAGCGCTGCTGCCTCATGCTGTTGCCGCATCAACAAACACGTCTGGGGGAGGAGAAGCAAAGCATAAACGCACTTGGTACATACACAGATTATGGTGTCAATGCCGTTCACTGGAGACCTCACATATTGAATCACTGCAGAGTGCTGACACTTACCTTCATGCGGTCATATTTATCATCCACATCCTGGATCCAGGAAATGAACTGACGAGCATTGAAGCGATCTCTCACAGATTTGTTCTCATCACCCTGAGAACACAGACCAAGTTACAATGTCGATTACATAATAGATTAAGTAATAATTGGCTGCCTCGAATAAAATCTGTTATAATTGACTTGAAGTGGGTATTTATATATTTCTTACCTGGCTCTCTGATGGCATATTGTATACTTCAGAGTCCAACAGCATGGTGCAGGCGCTGAATGGCACAGCCTGATTGGCTATTGTCCTGGCTGCTCTGCAATGGACCCTTAAAACCTCCTGTTCACATGAAACAATCAGCTTCTCCTGTGAATAGTAAACAAAAGAGAGAAAGAAAATTAAAATTAGATATAAAGTTGGACACGGGCTGGTTGGGACTTTAATAGAAATGGGTCATTTGTCAATAAAGCTACATATTTTTTGGAGAAATCGTTGTCACTTAATTAGAGAGGGATGAAATAGATTTGTGTCTGCAGTTCTCTCTGGCTCAGCCTAGGAGGAGGGGGTACGCAGACTTCAGTAGCATTTCTATTAAAAATAAGCTTTGATGTTTTATGAAAGTGCTCATACTGTGCAGTGCACATGCATGTAGCCGTATGTATGAAAGCAGGGACAGTGAGTGAGAATTAAGTGAATGAAGGATAAAGAATAATCCCAGAAAATGTGATGTGTGAAAAAACATGCACTTGTATGTTCTTTACCCGTTCTATGCTGTGCTGCAACCTGAGCTTTCCTCTTACTGCCTCCTGTTGCCTGAAGAGCTCCTTCAGAGGTTCTGACAACGATGGAGGTGGGGCAATCTGATGAGAAAATACAACGCAAGTTTTGTTTACATTAATACAGTAATATACAGTATTTATGTCCAGAAAACAAAAGAAACTCTTGCCATGCACCAATGTATGCCTGTATGACATGGTAACTTACCACAGGGATGTGAAGCTTGCTGAGGGGTTTGCCATCCAGCAGATAGGAGCCAGTGTAGGTCACATACTCAGCATAACACTGTGGGGCCTGTGGGGTGATGTAGCACAGAATCTTCCTCTTTTCCTCAATCTTCTTCCTAATCTGCAGGTACTCAAAGTAAGGGTTTGAACGGTCACTGTGGTAGGGCTCAATATCGTCCAGCTTGATGGCATTTACTACTACAGCCAAAGTCTGCTGAATCATTTCCCTGGTCTGCTGCATTGCCGTGTTGACCAGCTGGACCTGGACCTGCTGCCCAGCAGAACGTGGAAATTTCCTTTTCCGTGGGTGCTGGGTCTGAGACTCCTCTTCGTCCACTGGGAGAGGACGCCCTTTTGCTGTCTTACTGAGAACCACTGATGCAGAGGTTGTGACAGGAGTAGGTACAGACACTGCTGGGGTTGAATTCGATGCAGTAGAGGAGACACTAAGCACAGATTCTTTGTCTTTCTTCAGAGCGGAGAAGGAAGAAGCTGAGGTGGGTGTTGGGGTTCTATTAGGAATCGGGTTGATGCTCACGGCTGGACTGGTCGTTACAGGGGTGGCAGTGGCAGACGAGGTTATTATGCTGGAGGTAGGAGGGACAGCAGCAGCAGAGGGATTGTTCTTGGCGCGATTGCGGGTCATCCTTTGAGGGATTTCATCCACCTTCTTGGGGATATCTACAGTGGTGGGCACAGTGGTCAGGGTTGCCGGTGTTAGCTTGGTTGTGGTCTCCTCAGTGTCTGGTAGTTCCACTGTGCTGGAGGGGGTGACTGCCGCTGGGGGCTGAGGAAGAGGACTGCATGACACAGATTCTGCTACAGGCTCAGACATCTCCTCCTCTCTCACATCTGACTTGACAGGAGACACTGAATCCAGCGGTAACTGTAAAGACTCAGTGAGGGGGTTGATCTGTATGTGATGTTGCTGACCAGCATCTGATTTCATAGATGAATACAACATATTGGGGTCCGATTCATCAGGTCCTACATAAGGTCCTTTTCTTTCCAGTTGTTGAGTAAGAGACAGAGAGCTGTTGACAGGCACACTCTGAGGCTCAGGGTCCAACTCTTGCTGGAAGTTGGCATGTGGTGATGGTACATCTAAATCTTGTGCAGTAGGTTCTGCCAAACCTAGGTCTCCAGCAGGGCATGACGTCTTAGTCAGGCTTGGTAGGTCGACCTCCATTATGTCTGGGTCATCCCTGTCAGTAATAGTATGTCTGATGTGGGGCGACACAGTTTTGCTGTGGTCAACTAGTTCAGGGTCTCGAGGCTCAGCTTCTTCCGACTTGTCTGGTAGTGGTAGTTCAGGCAAGGAGAATGGTCCCATGTAATCCAGTTCATCTGCATCAGCCGAGAATGGGTCTGCCCAGGGCACCACAGGCTCAGGGCCAACAGCCGGAGCCATGTGGCCCTCAGTGGTAGCACTGAAACTGTGTGGACTCTGTCTGCTGTCTGGTTCTACACATTCTGTTTCTGTGTCCATCTGGTGACTATCCTCTATGCTAGGTTTGTTGCAGTCCTGGAAGAAAGGCTCTAGCCTATTGGAGGACGATGAGGTGTTTAAATAGTTGGGTTCCCCATCCATAGCTGTGTCCTGCCTCTCTGGAGAGGGGATGTCAGCCACAGCCTCCTTCTGCTCGTCAAAGTCTTCTGGGTCCTCTTTGTGCCACCTATTCCAGGTAGCATAAGGAGGAGTGACAGAGGGGTGTCCAGACAAGTGCTGCATGTCACTGTCAGAGTGGGAGTAAGGACTGGTTATTTTGGAGACGGCAGCTTCTATCTCCCCATATGTCCTGTGGGGTGATTTGAGGTCCATATCAGGGTTCCAGCCCATACTGTGATCAAAACAGTTCTCTCCTTGGTTAGGGGCAGAGTGGGTGGGGGAGAGTTCGTGGACCTCTGGATCCTGTTGGTCTGGAGACTCTGCAGGCCAGCTCTTCCTTAGAGGGTCCTCAACTTGAGGGGAGAAGGAACATGGCTCCCTTGTTTGCTCTGGCTCCTCCACTGCACAGTGGTCTCCATCAGCTCTCTCGTCCATATCCCCTTCTTCTTCATCGTCCTCCTCTTCTTCATCCTCCTCTTCCTGCTCCTGTTCTTCTGTGACAGAAGGAAGATCTGAGAGGACCAGGTTAGGCTCACTGTGGTGAGGTTCAGAGATGTCATCGATGTCCAGGGGTGGCAAAGCAGCAGGAGCTGGGGTTGGTGGTGCAGCAATGTCAAAGCAGGGCTCCTGGGGGTCTGGCCTGTGAACTGGGGTGGAGGGTTTGGGCAAGAAACTGTATACACTTTCAGGAAGGTGTTCATTGATCTCAGTGCTAGCAAGAGCTGGTGCTGCCACATCTGGAGACGGATGGGCTGGCTCCCGCCGAGGGGACAACATGCCCATCGGGGAGAAATAGGGAGATGACATGCACTCCAGCCTGTCCACTGTTGCCGATTTGTCCTCTAGAGTTTGGGAGGAAGCTGCTGGATCAAAGTCAGCCTCTGGATCAGTCTGCTGTCGAAGGAACTTGTCTGCCTCAGCCTTGAACTCATCCTCCAGAGGCCTGCGGACATCTGACGATGCAGAACGGCTGACAAGTGGCAGCTGCAGGTTCTTTGCAGGGGTAGGGCAGGTGCCCTCCTGGAAACTCTGGGAGTTAGAGTACCTGCTGGGTGGATAACAGAAAAACATTAGAAAATAAAATGAAAATGAATGTGGTATTCAAAAGAGTACGAAACATTTAAATAATCAAAACTGCAGTACATTTGCACGTCTACATACCTTTCAAAGAAGGATGGGGAGCAGGCATTCATTGACATGGTCATAGCTGATGAGTTCTGACAGTCCAACGCATCCAAAATAATGTCAGGGTAATCCTCTGCACTACAAGATGGGGTACGTGGAGTCTGCATTACTTCCTCATAACTGGGGCCGGAGATGACAGACGTTGGTGTGGGGACACCAGTTGGCCTGTTTTGATCTGGTCTTGGAGAGGCGGGGAGGTGCTCCTTCATTTGGTGGCCACCCAGCCAGTCCTTTGAGTTTTGACTATCTGAAGGCTGGAACTTCCTGCCTGGGGACATCATTTGGGCCGGGAGACCCACATCCTTCAGCTTCTTCTCTTTTAGACCAGATTCCAGGCTGTTGGATTTCTTGGAGGATAGCTCACTGCGGTTTTTCCGTACTTCCTCTGTGGACTTTGTTTTGTCCTTCAGTTTAGGGTCCCCTGACTTGGGTCTGAGCTTCTCCATCTGCTTCATCCTTTCTTTGTGTCTCTTGTGGCGCTCTTCGATCTCCTGGTCTTTTAGACTCAACATCTGACCAAAACTCGTCATTTGATAATCACCATCCACCAGCAGTTTTTCGCGTGGACGATTATCTTTCCGCACCGTGTCTTTGGACTGAGTGAGCTTTTCATTTTCATCCTTAGCCTTAGATTTACTGTGGTCCATTCTGTTATCTTTGTCCAATGTATCCCGATTTCTGTCTTTTTTCATATCAAATTTAGGACTGTCTTCTTTTGACCTGTCTTTCAGGACAGTGACCTGTGGGCTGTCTTTCAACCCTGACTTCACATCCTCTTTGGAGTGTTTAAATGAGCCAAAGCCATCAATGTACTTATTCTTCTCCTCCTTAATTTTTTCCTTATGTTTCTCCTTTTTCTTTTTGTCCTTCATCCTGTCACTGATGACGCCACTTGCTTTGTCTTTGTCCTTTTTGGACATCTCTTTTTCAAATTCCAATGTTTTCTCAAAGTCGTCTTCACCATCTCCCTTACCTCCATATGGGAATGTGTAAGGGTCTGCCTCTAAAGGCATGGGCTCTTTCTCGAATGGAAGGCTCTCTCTGCGGCTGTAGGACTCTCTGATCTCCTCTGTCTTGTCGCGTTTGTCTCCTTTGTCTTTCTTGACCTTTTCTTTCTCCTTGTCATGGCTTTTCTTGGACGAAGATGAAGATGAATGTCGATGCCTTTCTTTCTCTCTGAACTTGTCCTGGGGTGTAGATATGGACAGGGAGTCTCTCCTGTCCTCAGACACATCAGTCAGACTGATGGAGTCATAGTAACTAGTGAGGACTGGCTCATGTCCTCTGTCAGTGAAACTATCGGAGGAGATTTCACTATTCTTGTCATTGGAGTCATCCTTATAGTCATTCATAGCTTCCTCCTCCAATTTTTCCAAGAGAGACTTTTCATTCTCACCACTGCCTTTTGAGGGTTTCCTTTCCTTAGAATGATCCAGCTTGTCTTTATATTTGCTTTTTGTCTTCTCCTCACTGGTGTCCCTTTTGTCCAGCAGCTTCTGTTTATTTTTCTTCTCTTGGTTCGAGTCCACTGACATTCTGTCTTTTCGCTCCTTATGTTTCGCATCTACAGAATCTTTCTTGTCTTTGTTGTGTTTCTCTAGGGAGCCCTTCCTCTCTTTACCTGTGTCAAATGTGGCCTTTTCTTTCTTCTTTTCTTTGTGTTCTTTGTCTTTTGCCTTTTCTGTGTTATGTTTAGCCTCTGCAGAAGATTTTCTCATTTTTTCTGAGGGGAAGTGATCCAGCTCATCCTGATCAGGTGTTGAGTCTTTTCTGATGGAGTCAGACACGAGTACACCACCATTGTAGCTGTCCTCGTCGTCATCACTTTCATCGGTGAATATGTCTGCTATCTTGTACCACGTCTTCTCCCGGATTTTCTCAGGTTTTCTTTCCTCTTTCTTTAACTCCAAGAAATCTTTCTCCCTATCAGCATGTTTGTCTTGAAAAGCCTTTTCTTTCTTGTCCTTTGTCTGTTCTGAAGACGTTTTTCGATCTTTGTCTTTGCCATGAGACTCTTTATGTTTGTCTTTGGCTCCCTCCTTCTTGTCTTTAGTGCCCCGGTCTGCATCCTTTTCTTTGACAGGTTTTTCTGAGGAGCTTTTCTCACTCTTCTCCTTCTCCTGATCAGCTCCTCTGTCTTTTGTTTTCTCTTTGTGCTTGTCCGCTTTTGTCTTTTCTCGCTTTTCTGTTCCCTCACCCTTCTTTTCCTTCTCCTTTCCAGAATGGTTTCTTTCTCTGATATCACACGATTTACCGGCATCAATGTCTTTGAATAAAGTATCATTGCCATATTCGTCTCTTAAAGATTCCTGTTTGATTTTTATGTCCTTTCTTTCCTTGATGGATTCATATGAGTCTTTGCGGTCTCTGCTGTTCTCCAGAGAATCTTTGTCTTTTTTGTCTTTGACTGTGTCTGTGGACTCCTTCCTTTTCTTTTCTTTTTCGACTGAGTGACTTGAGTTTAATTTTTGTTTTTCTGACCAGTCTTTTTTCTTTTCATTTGTCTTTTCAGAAGAGTCTTTGTCTTTCTTCCTAGATGTGGCTTCTTTCTCTGATCTTTTCTCATTGTGATCCGATTTCTTATCCTTGACTTTGTTTTCTTTCCTCCTTGTCTCTTCCTTAACAGTTTCAACAATTAGTTTAACAGCATTGTTGGCTTTGTATTCCTTGTACTCTTTAACAGGAGCATCCCAACTGTCGTCTCCATATAGGGAGGAGTCGGAGGACATCTCGGAGCCCCACCTGTCATGATGGTCATCTGAGGCACTAAGCTTTGTGTCCTCCAGGTTGAGGAAACGGTTGTTAACGTCATAGCCTTCATACTCAGACTCTTCCTTCTGTGCTTTGTCTTTTTTACATTTCTCTTTCTCCTCCTTGGTGTTTTTCTCCTTGTCCACTTTTAGATGCTTTTCCTCTTTCTGCTCACTTTTCCTGTCTGCCTTTGAGGAGGACTTCTCCTTGGACTTTTTCTTTTTCTCCTCTTTGTGAGCTTTTTGTTTATCCTCCTTGGGTTTCTCCTTCTCTTTGACATTTCTATCCTTGTCAGATTTTACAGGCTTCTCCCTCTCCTCCTTATTTGTCTTGTCCTTGGTGGAGTCCTTTGTTTTCTTATTTTTCTCTTCCTTTGCTGTTCTATGCAGGTCTTTCCCAGATGACCAATCCTTATCCTCGGACTTGCTTTTTGAAAGCCTGTCCTCCTTTTTTGAATGGTCTTTTTCGTGTTTGGATAACTTGACTTTGCTCTCAGCCGGTGATTCAGACTCAACAATTAGGGACTTCTGCCTTGAATCATCAAAATCAAAAGAATAGCTCTTGACAAATTTCTCATTCATATCTTGATTAAGCACTAGACTGGGAGCTTTGTCCTTCTCCTTATTTTTGTGCTTGTGCTTCACTTTATGCTTTTTCAGCACTTTGCCATCTACGTCGGTTTTGGAGACTGCACTGTCTGCACTGGTGTTTTTATAGAGCTCAGAATTTTTCTTCTCGACTGTGTTACTGTGCGCATTGTTATTCTTCTTTTTGTTCTCCTGTGCTTTCCTCTTAACTTGTTTTATTGACTCTACGCTGGAATCAGCAGAGGAGTAGTCAGACTCACTGGACAGTCTTGTTCTGACTGAATCTGACAGAGAACTGACGTCTGAGTCCCATGTCGGAGATGACACAGTCTTCCATCCATCGGTCCTCCACTGCTTTGGATGCTGTTCTGCTAATGACGGTGCTTGTTTCTGAGAGTTCAAGTTTCCATGGGAAGAGGAAGAGGATGCGTTAAAGCCAGGGGAGTCTTTCAGGTTCTGTGCAGAAGAGTCCTTTATACTATTTGAGCCCTTGTCATCCTCACTCTCCATATCTCCACAATCAGAATCAGATGTACAGAATTTGTCGTTGACTTTACCAAACCTGACTTCTTTACTGACATTATTTTTACTCTCCTTCTTCCGCTTCTTTTTGACTTTATTCTTGTCTTTCTGTTGTTTAGAGCTCATGCTGCCAGAGTCTCTAGCCTTGGTATTTGTTTGCTGGGCTTGTTGCCGTGGCGTAGGCGCTGGCGTGAAACACAACGTCCTATCATCCTCGTCTGAACTGTTACTGTCAGAGATGATCCGCCTGACAGTTTTCTTTGGTGTGAGCGAGTTGCTTTTGGAATAGGTTTTCACCTCCATCTTGGGTATGGAGATGAAGCTGTTGGCCTTGCTGATCGAGTCCTTACGGAAGTCTTTTTTCAAGAGGTGCTTATCGTCCACAGGAGGGACACGTTCCTCCTCATCATCCTCATCAAATTCGTATTCGTCTTTGATGGGTGTGACAGCAGATTTAGGAGGGTCTACGGTTTTCCCTTTCAACTTCAGGCCCTTCTCAAACTCTGAGTCTGTGTTATTGCCATCGACAGAGCTGGACGGGGCAAATGAGGGGGCATCTTCTTCCTCTGAAGATTCTGTGGAAAGAAAAGAGACACACAATCAATACACAATTTAATAAAACATTTACAGCCCCATCTACATGAATAACTTACAAAACTTATAACAGCCATGTAATTAGGTGACTCAAAGACTAAATATTACATACCCGATGAACTCTCTTCACTTGAAGTGTAAGTGCCTTTCCCCAGCAATAGATTCAGCATAGTTGGAGAGTTGGCAACCTTCAGTGGTGTTTCACCTCTCCTGTTGCTTTGACGTGGATCCCCTCCATACCGTAAAAGCAGTTTTACCACCTGAAACAAAAAATATTTCATTAATATAAATTCTATTTTACAGGGTGATATTATCAAGTCTTGTGGTTCAGAATTTTGAGGTCAAGGGACACAAAGTAATAGTGGCAATCTCTTAAGATTTTCATTTAGGTAAATGTCTGATAAGTCACTATAGGTGAATGAGGTAACACAATGGTGATTGAGCCTCTGGCCCACTGATGAAAGTACTGCAATATCTACATAATTGCAGTATTACAAACAGCCAAGACGGATATCTTCGAGATTGGCACTTTAATACACCACTAACGTCACAGTTATTATTTGATGATATGAACGTGCCATGAAAAAGTTAATGGCATCAGGTTCTGTTGTTCCACCTTCAGAATTTAAAATTTTTATTTTGTGCTTTAGTACTTTGGTAATAATATTGACTGCATTCAGATATGACCTGCCTTTACTGACTATGCACTTTGTTTTCACCTTGAAATGTCCATTGTTGGATGCATCGTGTAGAGGGGTGTCATCATCCAAACCCTTGGTGTTGACCTCTGCTCCGGCTGCCAGCAGCTGCTTGGCCACATCATAGTACCCCCTATTGCACGCTTCATGCAATGCAGTCCAGCCTAAACATAAGAAGAACAATTGTGAGAGTGTACACAATACACGAATGAATATATATATATATATATAGCTTCATGCACTAAGTAAACAACAGTCTATAAAAGAGCTTCTCACCTGCAAAGTCTTTTACATTCACATCAGCTCCCTCGCTGATGAGCTCCTTGATGCGGCGTACCTCTCCACGGATTGCTGCTCTGTGCAGCCGAGTCTCTCCTCTCTCATTCCGTTTATTCACTTTGTCTTTGGTTTTAGATGCAGAGTTTGGCGTTCCCTTCTGACCCAGACTGGACTGTGACTGATGCTTTGGTGTTGTGTCTGTTGGTAGGAAATGGACACTTTATTTCAACACCAGTTTTGTTTGGCACATTTTACTTTAATGTGTATATATTTTTTACTTGTTATTACATCTACTATGAATAACAGTTTATTTGATGTGCCTACAGCCAGAAGGGGGCAGTCTTACTCTAAGAATCAGCAGCAAAGTGGTTGGACATACTTCACTTGAGCTCATTTCATCACATTTACAAGATTAAACCCAAGCCTTAATCACATTTACATTATTGAGTTTGCATAGCTATTGTCCCAAATGATATTTGAAACACACTCACTTAATCTATGTCAATGCCTTCAGGCATGCAACAAAAGGATTAACATATAAATAAAAGTGGCTATGCATTGGTCTTCACCAACCTAATTCAAATGTCAACAGTAACAGAAAAAGTACAGTGTTGTAACAATAATACTATTTTAGGTATCTAATACATTTATGGCCAAATGACTGTCTACCAAAAATAAATGTACCATTTGAGAGGACATAAGGAGGTTGTAAATTTATTGAATAATTAACAAACAACAATAAAGGCTTGCAGGCCTTTTATATCTGGATGTGTACTGTGATTTGACTCAGATGCTGAGA
The DNA here is from genome assembly GCF_002814215.2 of Seriola lalandi dorsalis. Lineage (NCBI taxonomy): Eukaryota > Metazoa > Chordata > Actinopteri > Carangiformes > Carangidae > Seriola > Seriola lalandi. The sequence continues at coordinate 627,463 of NW_019525288.1, forward strand.
TTGCACCATTCGACTAACGCAATACCAACAGGGGAAGTTTCATTTCCTTGACAGTCCCATGCTTATTTTAGAAAAATAATTCCACTACTGTAGATGAACTTTCATGTCGCGATTACAGCTGCTAAGAAAAACAACCACTTCCACTGACAGCATAGTTTTACATTGCAGCTGTAATGAAAATGAATGTAGATTAGCTTGTATAACTAAATTCAAATTCAGCAACTGCCCATGTCCAGAGGCAATAGAGAAAATAAACAAAAACAATCAGTCCCATGCCTCACCACCCTGCTGCTCTCTCTTTAAGCCCACCTTCATTGCTCTCCCCCACAAACACACACAAACACTGTCTACATATAAAGCTCCCTCCCATCCCTCTTTCCTTGTGCGCAACCCATCCACTGAAGACGTGGTCTCCATGATAAGCACGCACCTGGACTGTTGACGGACTCCTCAGCTGTCATTTGCATGAGCAAGGCCACCTGCTGCCGCTCAGAGAGGGGGTACCCGGCCCGGATCCCTGGCATCCCCATTCCAAACGGCAAGCCCGCCTTCCGGGTGTTGGTGGGCTCCTTTTTAATGCGCTTCCGCTCTGGACCTGGTTTCTCTGTAATGAAAGTGATAGGAAAGAAGTAAGGTTAATTTTATTGGGCTGCATAGACACAAATACACGTTCATTCACGCACACACAAACAAATCTAGTTTAATGAACCATATGGAAAAGTAGAGTAATAGGTGTGTCATTAGATTTATACCAGTAGGAGACATTCAATATTATAGCGTAATTATTCATTGGGTAAACTGATTATCCATCTCTTTCTTTGTGCTCTTTATATTTCCTATACCTGACAAGCTTTCACTGTTATGACAATCTTCAAAAGCACATTAAACATGTCACAACAATCAGACACATTTTAAATGTTTCTTTGGTGGAAAGAAAAAAAGACAATGAAGCAAAAAGTATTAAATTTACAGTGATTTAACAAATAGTGCTGTCATTTCTACCCCCACTTTGCCCTTTTTTAGAATGTCCACTGCAAAAAACACTTGGCTACCATCTATATAAGCCTCTGTTAAAAACACAAAACAAAAAAAACATCCTTGCTCATATACTACATACTGAATATGTAGCCCAGTTTGTGAGGGATTTGTTGGTAGCAGGGGGGATGACTTTTGTATTATTATCCAGCTGCCCCTGAGAAAGGAAGGGGCCAACAGGCAGTATGTTTATGTATGTGTCTGTCTCCAAGCCAATCACCCTGAATTGAGAAGAGATGAAAGAGGGTGTGACTTGGCAGAACCACAGTTATTACGAAATAGTCGGTGTATATTTCAATTCAACATGGCCTTGCCAAGGTCACCACATGCCTGCTTGCGTGCCTGCCAGGCTTACTGGAGACACAGCGCTACTGGACAAAAGCAGCTGCTCCACTAAGACACACCCAGCAATTATTTTCAGTGGCAACATACCATTTGATGACCCTTATGGAGGGTAAAGCTACGTATGACTGTAACACTTTATCACTGAGGGGGAACAGTTCCCACAGCGAGTCAGCGCTATCAACAATACAGACTCCTACGACAAAGAAAGAAACTTCAAATGTGCATGTATGGCGAAACAAGTAGAGCGCTGTCTCTGCGTGATTTCTGTGGCACTTTTCTCATTCCAAATCTGGCCTCCTTGCTCAAGGCCACAAAAACACAAGTAAATAAGGCAAGGAGGAAGCACGCTTCCGGTGGCCAAAGGCTTTCCAGGAAAATATTTTTCCAGTCACAAGTACAGAGCTGATGAACTTTCACTAACATCTGTGAGTACTTACAGCTAATGTGCCCCCACCCCTCTTTGATACACTCTCACGTTCTCCAAAGCATTTGCCATTTAGACACATTCCTTCTGCTAAGTCTTTAACAGCAGGAACCACAGAAGCAGTCCAAACATGTTTTTTGAGCAGCACAACAGAGAAAGTGCTACGCTTGCCTTTCCATACTATGTTTACAAGACTAGGAACCAGGAAGGCAGTTATTACCCTGATGCACCCATGCAGAGGCATGCTACTAAACAACACACACAAGGCCGAAGGCTCTAATAGAAGATTCATCATCAGTGGCAGCGAACAGCCTGCTCATAGATCAGACTCCAGGTTCACAAAATGCAGATGGGGCAGTTTGTTTACATACACATTTGGAGCAGGGATGATCTCCATCTGACTTTTAAGCTATACCAGAGAGGCAAAAATGACAAATTCTAAACCCAGAAACTACTGCCTGTGCAAAAAAGTATGATTTTAATTTGATGGGATGCTGTGGGAACACAGCTACATACAAAATTTGTTCCACATGCTTATAAAGTAAGGGATGTTATTTTGCTTTCATACGGTTTGTGTTTGGTTAATCAACATGAGAATTTAAGGAAAGATAAAGATCAAAATGGTAGACGGCTTCATTAAAGTGTGGCGGTGTGGCCCCTATGATTATACAACATGTGAACCAAAAATGTGTGTCACATGTGGATTACTGAATTACACAAATGAATAAACAATTACACAACGCTGTGTGCCTGCTCCTATAGTATGTCTTTCTGTTGGATGTCTATTCAGGGAACATTGCTGGGGCCTTTATGTGTCTCAGTAAAATGATATTACTCAGCTTACAGACAGGGTTGAAACCTTACTCTCCTTACTGCTTGAAACTTGACTAACAAGATAAGAGACAAGGAGAATAAAAAAAGAATGCAAGCTAGCTAGGGATAGTCACCCGATGAATAGACTGCCTACCTGAGCCACGGGAGGGGACCACATCAAACGTAAATGTCAGGTAATAATAGAGTTAGGTTTTGGATATGGAAGGCAGACAATACTACAGTGTAAGCTACCAGCAAAACAAAGAGACTGTCTGGTTCAGTCAGCCGACACACTCCACGACAAGAAGAACCGCTCTAACCAGTCTGACCAGGTATGGTTGACCATAGCATGTTAGACTGAAAAAAAATGTTCTGTTTAGGGACTCACAAAAATTGCATAAACAGGAAGTTATGGGAGAAGAGGCAGGAAGTGGCCAACAGGATGTTTTGTCAATGCTTTGTATTAAGCAAGAGAGACTCCTAAATATATAGTATGAACATACTACGGTGTACAATGCTCTGTCTGTCGACTCTGTCCAGCTGGCACACTTGTTACATATTGCTTTAATCAGTTAGGCAGCTTCTGTCTGCTGGTTTTACTCAGAGCCAGTGTGAGTCTGGGAGACTGAAAGACAAATCTCTGAGTGTTAAAACTTGCTGAGGGAAAAGATGCGTGGGCTGAAGATCTGTGCACATCACTGTATCCTTTTGCAACCCACTCTACATGGCTCAGCTCACACCTTCCTTCAAAGTTCACAAAACCTGACCATCATTACTGTGTTGCAAAACTGACCCAATGGGAATGGCATGGCTGCAAGAACAATTAATATCCTAGAAGGCTGCAAAAGAAGATAGAGTGACTCCGTTTGAGCACATTAAAGTAAGCTACAATGTCAAAGACACAAAAAGATCACCTGACTTAGCTAAATTTGTTTGGCCATGTTTTGACCTTCGGTAAATTATAAGTGGGTACTTTCAGACCCAACGATATAGATATATATATTTTTTTTTTCCCCACCAAAAGTGCAGTCCTTCTTAGACATGGTATGGTGCTATGTGGAAGTAATGATGAAAAAAGTTTTCATGTACCTCCTCTGTGATTGCTCAATTTGAATGCCGATAAAGCTGATCATAGTTCTGCTGCTGTTGTATAAAAGCTTTTATGTTATGCTTTCAGATGTTGCTGCCTAAAATAACTATTTAACTTTCTCAAATTTCTTTTCACTTTGGGCAACAGGTAGAACTTATTAGCCACAATTAAATCACCGTCTGACATAGACACAGACACATAAAAATCTTAGACCTGCAACTAATTATCATTTTCATTATTGATTACACAATTAGTCAATAAATTACTCAGAGCCCTAAATAACCTAATCATTTCTTATCTGACCAACTGTCCTAAAGCTATGATAGCATATCCTTACATTTAAGCAAGTTGACACTTTATATTTGTTTGTGGCAGTTAACTAACTGGTTAATACTCTAATTATATCACTGTAAAATATGTCAACAAGAAATCTGTTTGTTTGGCTGCAGCCAAACAGTATAATCGATCATAAAAAGCAACATGAAGTGACAGAATGAAGTTATTGGGCTGCATATGTCTCATTCCTTATAAATGATGGTTGTATTTCAAAATGTTGTTGTTTGCAAACTAAAAGAAGAGGAGGAACAAGAAGAAAAGACTTTGTTGTTTTCTTTTTGTTGTGGTGTCCCAGTGAGGATGGAGCTCTTCACAAAAATGACCTGAAAACGCGAGTTGTTTTTACATGTAAACTGCATTTTCGGAATTATCCTTCTCAGTGTGGGCGTAGTCGTGATCTGGCAAGATTGTTCTACCATCTATCCCTGAAGTCTGACTGCTGTTGTGGATAGTGGTGGTGAGGAGGAAGAGGGAAGAGAGGAGCGGAAGAAAGATGACCTCAGGAAGGAGGAATGCTGCTGTCTAGCGCTTCTCAGGAGGAGGTCAAGGGAGGCTTGGCAATTCTGCGAAGGGAGGGATGAGCAATGAAGTTTTTTAGGGCTCTGATTAACTTCATCTTGAATGATCTGCACTGTGCTATCCAGAGGCGTAGTCAGTACATACTCCTCCCCCTTGTCTAGCTTGCTTATAGGCCCTTGTAATATTTGTAAACAACAAGCGGGGAACTACTGTGTGCATGCTAATTAGAGGCTAAGTTGGTAGCAATGCATACAAGCAACATCAGAATTACTGCAAAGGCCTAATCTTCCATTACAGAAATAAGGAATACTGTGAGATACCAAGCATAAGTATACATACATACATACATACATACATAAGTATTCAGACCCTTTGCTATGACACTTGAAATTTAGCCTCCCATTTCTCTTGATCATCTTTGAGATATTTCCACACCTTGATTGGACTCTACCTATTGTAAATTTAGCCTTAACACCCTTTTTTTAATTTAAGAATTATGGAGGCCACTGTGCTCTTGGGAACCTTCAGTGGTTCAACACAAATGGACTCCAATCAAGGTTTAGAAACAACTCAAAGATGCTCAAGAGAATTGGCACTTCGCAAAGGGCCTGAATACTTATGTCAATGTGAAAATTTCTAAAATTCTGTTCTCGCTTTAGCATTATGCTGTATTGATTGCAGATTGATGAGTGGACTTTTTTTTCTTTTAATTTGAGCATAACGCTGCTATATGACAAAATGCGCTGTACATTTAATGTCAGGCTCAGGCTTGAGCAGATCTTTCATTTTTTATTCCTAAGAAGACAATTTCCAACAGTATATTTGAACACACGTACAAAGAACACAGTTGAGACATTTTCTAAAAAGAGGAAAGAAAGCCAAATATAATGGAAACTGATCGAATTTTTTTTTATGAGTTGCACAGTAGGGAATCTAGCTGTGGTGTCTTAAAATAATGCATGCCAACTCTTACACAAAGACATTTACTTGATTTGATATGCTTCCCTTTTTACCTGGTAGTTATTATGAATCAATTGTGAATCTATCTAAAATACTAACGCATTAAACAGAAAACCAGGTAATTTAAAAACCAAAAAAAACAAAAAAAACATTCTATTATTCTTTGGTCTAAATTTACATTCACTTTTCAGCAGAATTATGTGTTTTACTTTATTTTCCCTATATTAACTTTCAATTAATGTCCTTAGAGGCTACAAAAAAAAGTCGATATTTTAAAAATCAATATTTTTAGTTTACTTAATTGAAGCCAAGGACTTGGCCACAGAATATTTTGGTATACTATAGTATACCACATGGTCATAAAGCCACAGGGGAATGGAGAGCTAGTAATGGGGTAGTGTCGAGAGGGGGGTGGGTGCTGTGACGTGTCAGAGGTGTAAAATTTTGCAGAGAGGCTAGACACTGACCCAGCAGGGTCAGAACTTGAAAGGCAAAGCAACAAAGTCAGACTATAAAACACAGATATGCAGAAACAACTGAATATACAGTTGAGAAAGGTATGTAGACACATCAGTCCTGAATACTACGTGCACAGGCGTAGATACAGAGAGATTACAGTTCTCCAATCTCCAAGTATTAGGCTAGCCACCACTAAGACAACATAATTTTCCCTATGTGAAACAATACATCCTAATAAATTGAAAACACTGCAGTGACAGACAGATACAACCAACTCAATTATAAAAACTGTGTGAATTGTGTAATGGCATGAACCCTGGAAACTTCCCGGCTTCTGTGGTTTGTAAACACAAGAAACTATTAAGAAACAGTTATGTTCAGAATACAGTGGCAAGAAAAAATGAAGTGATCCCTCTGGATTTACCTCCATTTATGTGTAAATCTGTCCTTAAATATAACCAGATCTTCATCAAAATTACAATTATGGACAAACACAGTCTATTTTAACTAATAACCCACAAATCATTGTTTGTTCTTGTCCATATTGAAAACATAATTTCAACATTCACAGTGTAGGCTGGAAAAAGTATGTAAAACCCTCAGCTGATGGCACTGACAAAAGCTAACTGGAGTCAGGAGTTACTAGACCTGGAGTCCAGTCAATTAGACAAGATTGGAGGTTTGGCTTAGAGCTATTTTGACTTACAAAAAAATACACTTAAACATTTTAAGTTTGCTATTCACAATAAACATCTGCCTTGCAAAAAAAAAACATCTCAGAGGAAAGCTGGAAAGTGTTAATAAGTCATCTCAAAGGGTTTAGAAATTCATCAGTCCAGAGTCAGATAAAACTGTCTATGAGTGCCCAGCTAAGAAGACTCCAAAAGCACAATGCAAAGAGCTCAGCAACGTAACAAAGAACCTCAGAGTTACAGCTAAAGTGTTAAAGGAATCAATGGAGCTGGTTAACATCTCTGTTCATGAGTCAACCACAACACTCATTGCTGCATCTGAAGTTTGCCAAAGTGCAGCTTCACACTTCACGGACTGATGAAACTACGATTGAATTGGAAAAGTGCACTGCATGCAAACATTTCCAAGTTTATCAAGGTATTTTACAGGATAATGTCAGATTGGCTGAACATCTGCTGAACTTGGTAACAGTTGGGTGATGCAGCAGGACAATGACCCTAAACATCAAAGTAAATTTACTACAGAATGACTTAAAACAAAGAAAATCCACCTTCTGGAGTGGTCCAGTCAGAGCACAGAACTGTATTCAGTAGAGATGCTGTGGAATGACCTCAAGAGAGCTGCTCTCCTAAGAATATGGCTGAGCTGAAGCAGCTCTATGAGGAAGAATGGTCCAAAATTCCTCCTGTACATTGTTCAGAGGTCTGATCAGCAGCTACCAGAAGTGCTTGTTTGGTTAGTGATGCCACAGGCGGTTCGACCACTTATTAAATCCAAGGCAGTGTTTCCTCTAGGATTTTTTTCAGCAGTGGGGGCATGCTATCG